>NW_023459850.1:0-47342 GCF_013731165.1 Rhagoletis pomonella | reverse complement strand
CTGATGGTACAATCACTTGATGGAACCAGCAAGCTGGTGTCGTATATTTCCCCTTTTATACAAAAAGGTTTTTGGTTGGATAAAATATTAGCTTTTTTTCCAAAGTTCATTGTTTTTATATACCATTACTTATTGAAAATGTTTACGTGTACACTTATATATGTATATGTAAGTAAAAAATTTTAGCTACCATTTTTAGCCACAACGACTTTTTTTAGCTCTTTTTTAGCCCTTTTTTAAAGGAATTTGGCTATCACTAAAAATTATGCGCGGCTACACTGCTGGCAACTATCCTTAGTTATAAGGTGCCATATTGAGGAAAAAAAGTGCGAAAATGTGCCAAATAGAAAAAATAAAAGTGCCAAAAAAGGTGTCATTCCTTTTAATCATTCACATTTAGCAATAAAATAAAGCTACATTCTCCAAACAAAAGTGCAATGATAAAATAAGAAAAACCAGTTGAATTGCCTTTATAAATTAAAAAATTTTAGTTGAGAAAAAGAAGTGCACGCGGGATTTCACAAAAATATATTGAAATGTAATTTTTTTTTACAAAAGTGCCATTTTGGCATTTTGTGCCAAATTGAAAAAATTAAGTGCCATTTGAAGTAAAATAGGGACAAATGGCACGGTTTGAGCCAAGTTGGCATCCCTGCTTCTAATAACTTACAAATATAAAAATGTGAAATATCGAGGGCTTGAATTCATTAATACCCTCTATCTGCAATTTGCACAAAAACTAATTTGTGGTTTTAGAAACCTTCTGGGACTTATTACCTGTCGTTATATAAGGTAGCATTAATATCACTGATGACAGTTAAAGCTTAGGTGGATTTTTATATCAGAATCTCATCTTTGTGAAAAGTGTGCAGATAGAGGGTATTTTATTGAATATAAGCCCTCGATGTTTAAAATATATAAAAATTTTATTTCAACGTATACAAAAAATAAATCTACCTGCGTTACAGCACGGCGGGAGACGGGGAAGGGGGGCCGGCGGGCCGCCGCGAAGCTAAGCAAATTTAATGTTTGAAAGAGAAATAATGTCAATGGATTTTATTTCGTTTTTAAAAAGGTAATAATGTCAATTGACTTTATTTCGCACCAGGGTGGGAAATAAAGTCAATTGACCTTATTTCCGTTGATCTTATTACCTGTCACCTTACAATCGCCTCGATTATATTTGGGCAATAAACTATTATGCTATTACAGATGCATTTATTCTATACAAATATTTGACCTAACTAACTTAATCGTATGTATGTACCATTGAATAAGGGAGGTGTCGCCCACAACTGGGAAACCATTCAGACCCCTCATGTCCAAGTGACCCACCGTTTTAAACGAGCCGCTTCTACAACGCCGTCATAGGGTAGTTCAGTTAGTTGGCAATTCTCTACATCTCTAATGACATACAGGTCATGAGGCAGGACTTTGTGGATTACGTAAAGACCGCGATATTTTGGTATAAGTTTTTTATTGGTACCAATAACGGTGTCGGTGTTGCGTATCACCAAGAAATCGCCTTCGGAGTATATCTCAAGTGGTTTTCTTCTTTCGGCGAAGTGCTTCGAGGCGTATTCTTGTGACCTTTCTATGGCGTCCAGGGCTGATGCTCTGTTGGCTTCTAGATCGGCGGCGGTATTAATTTCGCGTTTGAGTTCGAGGTGTTCTGTCAGTCCGTCCACTATTGCGCATCGTTGGTCTACGCCGAACAACAATACATTAATAACAATAACAACACTAGTGTATATGAAATTCTTTCAACCACAAAATACATTTGTTGACTTAAGTTTTCCTGCATTGAGCTTTTTCGACATCAACTAAGACCACTCACTATCTTGTTGCAGCCGAGATACGCACCCGCCTCTGTGCAGCAAAAAAAAGTGCGCCAAATAATGCGAGGAAAGCTTAACGTCTAAAAGCTCTAATCACCAGACAGACGGTGTATTTATTCTCCACTCGATCCTCACACCTGCCCTCTGAGAGCACTCTTCAACAAACCGACATACGTGAACAGTGCCGCCCACAGGGCCACGCTGCGATCGGGCGGGAACTGAAGAGGTAAGCGAGAGGTATTTTCCGCAATAAAAAGAGAGAATCCGAAATAACTGTGGCAGACTGAAGCCCAGCGTCAACAAACTGATTGGACCTTATCAGTGTGGTTTTAGACCTGGAAAATCCACCATAGAACAGGTATTAACAATACGCCAAATCTTGGAGAAGACCCGCAATAATGGTATTGACACTAACCATCTATTTTTTCGATTTCAAAGCCAGCGCGAGAAGTTGTATTTATGCCGAGATGTCTGAATTTGGTGTCCCCGCGAAACTAGTATGGCTGTATAAAATGATGTTAAGCAAAACCACCAGCTCCATCGGAATTGGGAAGGACCTCTCCGAACCGTTTGATACCAAACTGGATTTCAGACAGGGCGACTCCCTTTCTTATGATTTCTATAACCTAATGTTAGAGAAGATAATAAGAGCCATAGAACTGAACCGCTCAGGCACAATATTTTAAAAGATCGTACAATTGCTGTCGTGTGCCGGTGACCTCGAAATTATCGGTAAAAACAAGGCCTACGTCTGTTCTGTCTTCTCGGGATTAGATAGAGAAGCAAAGCGAATGGGTCTGGTGGTAAACAAGGAGAAACCAAAGTATCTCCTGTCATCACGCAAACAGTCAGTGCATAAGCGTTTTGGCATGCACACCACTGTAAGGAGTTACAAGTTTGAAAAAGTATACGACAACATAGAATCACTCTAGCAAACAAGTACTACTTTGGACTGAGTAGACAACTGCCCTAACCTCATGAAGCGTTAGTTGAATGGCCATTCCTACCAGTGATTGTTGTTTTTAACTAAAAGTTGCCTGTCAAATCGCAACAACAATGACAAGGTTGTTAAAATATTTCAAACAGCAGAAAAGTAATATGTAAATGTATATTAAATAAGAAATGCGCATGTTTAGAGATGATATTATGTTTTATAGCTCAGAGAATCCAGGAGTATTTGACCGACCCTCGGAGAAATTAATGCCGAACCCGCAGCGCGGAAATTTTACTCAAAGCCCTGAGTAACTTGGCTTCACCTGGCATTTCCAATTGGCGTCATTTGGTACAGAAGAGAAATGACTGGCGTGCTGTTTTGGACTCGGCCAAAATCGTTTAGGCGGTTACAGCCCAATAAAGAAGAGTAGGAAAACTACTAACCATCTTAAATGTATCAATGGAATCTCCGTTAATAATAATCACACTTTGTACCTCCATTGAAATTAAGCACACAGCTCCCCCTAACCTTTGAAGTTTACCTGAAAGCGAAATTCTTTACCCGGTAGCCAATTTTGCCTTACAATTGCACTTAGTTCTGCCCTGTATAACTTGCACAATTGAAACGTCGTTTAGCTCACTAAGGGCAGTTTTCTCAGTTTAAAGCTCACTTTATTTTTAAAGGTTGCATTAAAATTTATGATTGTAAAGCATTTTATTAACGGTTTTAAGCTGGTTTACATCCAAGAAACATACATACGTCAAAAACCGATAATAGAAACGCTTAACTTTAGACATAGCTTTATTTTTAATCCAACTTTTAAAGGTGAGAGGTAATAAGGTCAATGGAAATAAGGTCAATTGACTTTATTTCCCACCCTGGTGCGAAATAAAGTCAATTGACATTATTACCTTTTTAAAAACGAAATAAAATCCATTGGCAATATTTCTCTTTCAAACATTAAATTTGCTTAGCTTCGCGGCGGCCCGCGTCAGCGCGTCACACCGCGCTCGCCGCGCTCGCGCCCCCCGGCCCCCCTTCCTCGTCTCCCGACGTGCTGTAACGCTGGTAGATTTAATTTTTGTATACGTTGAAATAAAATGTTTATATATTTTAAACATCGAAGGCTTATATTCAATAAAATACCCTCTATCTGCACACAAAGATGAGATTCTGATATAAAAATCCACCTAAGCTCTAACTATCATCGGTGATATTATTGCTACCTTATACAACGATAGGTAATAAGTCCCAGATGGTTTCTAAAATCACAAATTAGTTTTGGTGCAAATTGCAGATAAATAGAGGGTTAATGAATTCAAGCCCTCGATATTTCACATTTTTATATTTGTAAGTTATTAGAAGCAGGGTTGCCAACTTGGCTCAAACCGTGCCATTTGTCACTATTTTACTTCAAATGGCATATAATTTTTCAATTTGCCACAAAGTGCCAAAATGGCACTTTTGTAAAAAAATAACATTTCAATACATTTTTGTGAAATCCTTTGCGTGCACTTCTTTTTCTCAACTAAAATTTTTTAATTTACTTTACTTTTATTTTTTATGTTTTATTTACTTTTGTTTGGAAAATGTAGCTTTATTTTATTGCTAAATGTGAATGATTAAAAGGAATGACACCTTTTTTGGCACTTTTATTTTTCTATTTGGCACATTTTGGCACTTTTTTATCCTCAATATGGCACCTTATAACTAAGGATATTTGGCCGCCCTGATTGGAAGATTTCTGCTGTGTTTTGGGGCAACAACTTGTCAGCAGTAAAAAAGCATATAATTTGTGTTTCAAAAGTGTATGAAAACCAATCAATTAACTTATATGATCTCGGTTCCGATATTAAATAATCAATAATTGTTTATACCCGTATTTTGGCACATTGGCACCTTGAATGTGCCATCTAATAAATAGTGTCGTCGTTCTCCTTAGCTGCTTTTAAATGATGTCGTCACAAATTGCTGGCGGAGACATGAATACAGTGTAAGAAAATTCTTTTACCATAATTGTTTCCTTATAGAAAGGCTGGTTTCATTTCCACCTTAGACATTCCGAGTTCGTTCAAAATATGCTAATATAACACAGAATTCTTTCAGTGTTCCTCCGGGTTTTTTGGACATGGACTGTTTCTTCAATTTAATAGTGTTCACTTTATTTTTGTGGAAACGAAACATGTTTTGCAAGTTATGGATCATTTCTACACTCTTTCTTCAAATATTTCTCGTATTCCAGCTGTGCGCAGGCGTTTAGTTTTTCGCATCGTGTTTTTACATATCCGTAATTTAAATTTTTATAATAAAATCAAATGTTGGTAGTTCATGATTGGCAATCATCATCATTCATCTATTAAAAAACAACACTTACGGGGCAATGTTTATTGTAAGAACAAAATTTTTTTCTATGAATCGACATACTTTAAGCATTGTTGACGCTATTTCCATTTGAATGAGGAAATAGCGTCAATGACTTTATATCCAAATTTTTGTTGATTTTGTTGTAATAATGTCAATTGACTTTATTTCGCTTTATTGCGATCCGTTTTTTTTTTCTTTTTTAACATTAAGCAATATTTAAAACTTAAATGCTAAATAAGAAAATAATCATGTATGTAGTACACCCAGTGGTGCAACCATATTCTATTCGCAGGTATTCAATGTTAGTAGAGATCTAATATTGATTTCCTTTTAAGTCGCTGGAATGACATTGTATGAGAAGTGAGTGTAGAAATAAGAGGATTTGGGTGATCATGAATTTTTGTCGGTGCGCCAAAAAGTGCTTTTTAATTTCGGAAGCAACAGTAGGGATTTTAAAGTCACGGTGTATTTGGTTGTTTGTGACATAGAGCGGAGCGTTCACAATCATTCTAAGAGTTTTTGATTGGAATCTTTGGAGTATTTCTATATTGAAGGTTGCTGCAGAGCCCTATACATGTATTCCGTATGTCCATACTGGTTTTAAAACACATGAATAGAGTAAGAGCTTACTTTTGAGTGAGACTTGAGACTTCGGGTTCAGTAACCATTATAAATTTCTGAGCTTAATTCCCATTGTTTTGCGTTTAGTGAAAATATGAGTTTTCTACGTAAGCTTGCTGGTTTTACGTGCGGGCCGGCAGGTTTTACGTTTAAGGGAGAACGTAACCTGGACAGACTTTGTTTCATTTGTCTTAATTCGCCAATCTTTCGGCCATTGTGTTATTTTGTTTAGGCCATTTTGGAGCCATTGCTCCTTGGGATGCTGGTAAATAATATGTGTATAACAGGTAAAGGATGGGACCCATCACACTGCCTTGAGGTACACCAGCTGAACTCTCGTAGAGCTCAGACTGCTCCTCGCCTTGCTTAACAAAGAAAAATCGATTTTTGAGATAGGACTCGATAAAGATATAAAAGTTTATCGGGAGGGTACTCTTTATTTTGTAAAACAAGCCGTCAGGCCATACTCGATCGAAAGCTTGAGATATATCGAGGAATGTAGCTGTACAATACTTTTTGTGTTCGAATGCAGTGTGAATGCAGTTTACAAGCCTGTGAACTTGTTCGATTGTGCTGTGTTTTTTCCTCAAACGGAATTGGTGATTAATCTTTCTTTGTTCTATTACCATTTTGAGAAAAAGAGTCTCTAATCTTGTTTTGTCTTCGGGATGTCTAGTCTGCGGCCACTTCTTTCTAGCCTGGCATTTTTTGTCAGTTTTTCTTTTACAAGAGAAAAGATTCTTGTACACTGTGATTTGCTTAGAATGGGTGTTTATGTCCCAGCAGCTTGTTGGATTCAGTTATTGAAGTGTTCAACAGCTGCAATGATATCTTCGCTAGATTTCAGTGAGTGTTTCAAATTTAATTTTGAAGATGTTAGGCTTTGGAAGAGATTCCAGTCAGTCTGTTGTTGTGAAGGGAACATTAAGAATTTAAGTCAACAAGATTATTGCTTGAGTGACCATTACGGGAGAATGGTCAGAGGATAAATCAAAACAGGGATTACATATTATTTCATTATCTGCAATACCTTTAAAGACGCACAAGTCTATTAAGTCTCGAATTTGTTTGGTATCGGTTGGCGAATTGGCGAAAGATTTAATCTTGCCATAGCCGCAAAGAGTTGTCGGCCTTTAGGAGTGATTATTCCCATGGTGGGTGTTTTGCGTTGTAGTCTCCTCCAGCTAAAAATCTGCTTCTTAGAATTTTGAAGAATTTAACATAACTTCTGACTTGATCGAATGCTTGGGTGGGCTATATACTGCTGAGATTATTATTTGGCCTTTCAAGTCCTCGACAACTATATTAGTAGCTTGGATAGCTCCTGTGCAGTATGAGTTGATATTAAAGTGTTTTTTATTAATTGTTTTTATTAACATAGCTGAGCCAGCATGTGCATGTGTGTGTGTAATTCAGTATTTGAAAATAGCTCTTTTCGGAGAAACGGATTTCGGATATTAGGAGAATGTCTATATTATGAGACCCGAGTAGCGTTTTAACCTCGAGTACGTGTTTTGATCAGGGTTCGTATTTACACACACATGCTCTGCTCACACACACGCCAGAAACACATTCAACTTGCATTCACTGCTCATACACACGTGTGTGCATATGTGGAAAACAAACTCTGCTCACAGAAAAGTGTGTGCTGTTTGTTATTAAGCTCATGCACATGTGTATGAGCCGATTTTTGTGCAAATTTCAGCCCATGCACATGCACATAATATATTTTTAAAAGAATTTGTTTATTAAACGTTATTTTTTGAAAGAGAATTCAATAAAAAGTGAGATGTTGTTTGTTTTTTATATGACAGAAAACATATTAAAAAATTATTTTAAGATTTGAGTTAGAATTCGAAGTGTATAAGTTTCTCCACGCAAAGCACACACATGTGCATGTGCTTTATATTAATAAAAATTAAGTACACACATGTGCCCGTGCTTTTTACCAAACGGCACACACATGTGATGTGAGCAAGTTTTTAATTTTTTATATGCACAGCACACGTGTGTGAGCGTAAAATGTTAGGATGTGCAGCGCATTTGTGTACAAATACGAACCCTGGTTTTGATAGGCCACTAGCATTCCACAGGAGAATATTCATGGGATTGTAGGGATGCCGGATTTCGTCGCAAGGGTGACGAGAAGTTTCATCATAGTTGTGACTTGTTGCATAGCTTGCTTCAGAAAAGTTATCA
The DNA here is from genome assembly GCF_013731165.1 of Rhagoletis pomonella. Classification (NCBI taxonomy): domain Eukaryota; kingdom Metazoa; phylum Arthropoda; class Insecta; order Diptera; family Tephritidae; genus Rhagoletis; species Rhagoletis pomonella. The sequence continues at coordinate 39,386 of NW_023459850.1, read as the reverse complement.
TTTCTCGCATTTCGCTTCGAATCTTTCAATCAATAAATATTTTTTTTTTTAGTTCTTATTTTAATAAAAGCGCGTTGTTGGTCTTTTTTAACTGTAATTTTATTACGCATTAGGCTTATTTTTTTTACACACTTTTCCTTTTTTTTAATAAAAGGACGAACCTTGAAGCTATAATTGGAGGTCTAATATTCTTTAGCAATGAGTGTTGTTGATGTTTCGATTTCATTGCAAAAGAATATTAGACCTCCAATGATAGCTTCAAGATTCGTCCTCTTATTAAACAAGAAAAAAGAAAGGTGTGTAAAAAAATAAACCTAATGAGTAATAAAATTATAGTAAAAAAAACATCAACACGCTTTTGTTGCAATAAGAACTAAAGAGAAAAAAATATTTATTCATTTAAAGATTCGTTAAATAAGGATATGAAGTGGTGACAGGTAATAAGATCAACGGAAGTAAGGTCAATTGACTTTATTTCCCATCCTGGTGCGAAATAAAGTCAATTGACATTATTACCTTTTTAAAAACGAAATAAAATCCATTGACATTATTTCTCTTTCAAACATTAAATTTGCTTAGCTTCACGGCGGCCCGCGTCAGCGCGCCACACCGCGCGACCGGCGCCACACACCACGTCACGCTACGCTAGTTTTTGTGCAAATTGCAGATAGAGGGTATTAATGAATTCAAGCCCTCGATATTTCACTTTTTTATATTTGTTAGTTATTGGAAGCAGGGATACCAACTTACTCAAACCGTGTCATTTGTCCCCATTTTAGTTCAAATTTAGGTCAGTTGACATTATTACCTTTTCAAAAGCGAAATAAAGTCAACAAAAATTTGGAAATAAAGTCATTGACGCTATTTCCTCATTCAAATGGAAATAGCGTCAACAATGCTTAAAGTATGTCGATTCATAGAAAAAAATGTTGTTCTTACAATAAACATTGCCCCGTAAGTGTTTTTTAATAGATGAAAAAGGTTATTGCCAAATCTTCAGTGTTGTGATATTAATCCACACACAATCATTTTATTAAAAAAAATTAAATTACGAATATGTAAAAACACGATGCGATGCGATGCCTGCGCACAGTTGGAATACGAGAAATATTTGAAGAAAGAGTGTAGAAATGATCCATAACTTGCAAAAAATGTTTCGTTTCCACAAAAATAAAGCGAACACTATTAAATTGAAGAAACAGTCCATGTCCAAAAACCCCGGAGGAACACTGAAAAAATTCTGTGTTTTAAAATAGCATAGTTTGAAGAATTCGGAATGTCTAAGGTGGAAAAGAAACCAACTTTTCTATAAGGAAACAATTATAGAAAAAGAATTTTCTTACACTGTATTTATGTCTCGGCCAGCAATTTGTGACGACATCATTTAAAACCAGCTAAGGAGAATTACGACACTATTTATTAGATGGCACATTCTACGAGCCAATGTGCCAAAATGCGGGTATAAACAATTATTGATTATTTAATATCGGAACCGAGATCATATAAGTTAATTGATTGGTTTTCATACACTTTTGAAACACAAATTATATGCTTTTTTACTGCAGACAAGTTGATGCCCCAAAACACAGCAGAAATCTTCGAATCAGGGCTACCAACTACCCTTAGTTATGAGGTGCCATATTGAGGAAAAAAAGTGCCAAAATGTGCCAAATAGAAAAATAAAAGTGCCAAAAAGGGTGTCATTCCTTTCAATCATTCACATTTAGCAATAAAATAAAGCTACATTTCCCAAACAAAAGTGCAATGATAAAATAAGATAAACCAGTTGAATAGCCTTTATTAATTAGAAAATTTTAGTTGAGAAAAAGAAGTGCACGCAAAGGATTTCAATGTTATTTTGAAATGTTGTTTTTTTTACAAAAGTGCCATTTTGGCACTTTGTCCCAAATTGAAAAATTAATTGCCATTTGAAGTAAAATAGGGACAAATGGCACGGTTTGAGCCAAGTTGGCATCCCTGCTTCCAACATCTTACAAATATAAAAATGTGAAATATCGAGGGCTTGAATTCATTTATACCCTCTATCTGCAATTTGCACAAAAACTAATTTGTGACGTAGCGTGACGTGGTGAGCGCGCCGGTCGTGCGCGGCGCGCACGGTGTGGCGCGCTGACGCGGGCCGCCGCGAAGCTAAACAAATTGAATGTTTGAAAGGGAAGTAATGGCAATGGATTTTATTTCGTTTTTAAAAAGGTAATAATGTCAATTGACTTTATTTCGCACCAGGGTGGGAAATAAAGTCAATTGGCCTTATTTCCGTTGATCATATTACCTGTCACCGTCTATGCTTCTATTTGTATGAAAACAAGTCAATAAAATATAGGTTTAGTACTCCACTCTACTTACTAAACTAAATTTGTATTATGATCAGGATGAAAAGAGAAATCGGTTAAGCGGTGACTGTCTGTCCGTCCGTCCTTCTGTCCGTCCGTCCGTCTGGCCGTCCGTCCGTCCGTCTGTGCACACGATAACTCGAGTAAAAATTGAAGTATCTTAACGAAACTTGGTACGTGTACTTCTTTCGGACCTGGGACGGATGGTATTGAAAATGGGCAAAATCGGACAATAACCACGCCTACCTCCCATATAACGGTAATTTTCAGAAATAGGAAAACTGCGATATTTTAGTAACTACTGAAGATTACTCACTCAAACTTGACATTTACAATAGTTTTAAAACGAAAAATAAGAATATTATAAGTTTTTGAAAAATGGGCGTAGCCACGCCCACTTATGGTTACATGTGTATATCTTGGCAACCGCTGCCCCGATTTATTCCAAATTTGGCACAGCTTTGGTCTTGGTACAGCATACCAAATGGCCGAAAATTTTTAAAATCGGACAATAACCACGCCCACATTCCATATAAGGGTAATTTAGAGAAATACGAAATCTTCGAGAAATCAGTAAATATTAAAGCTAATTTATTCAAAATTGACGCTTGCAACAATTCTTTACCAAGAAATACGTTTATGATAAAATTTTGGAAAATGGGCGTGGCACCGCCAACTTATGATCACATATATGTACATATCTCGGTAACCGTTCTACCAATTTGTACCAAACTCGGTATGGTTATTATGCTTGCCACATAAAAGCAAAACGTTCAAGATTATTGAAATCGGGCTAAAATTGCGGCTTTTTATATAACGGTAAATTTTAGAAATGCTGGAAACTTCAATATTTCGAAATTTAAGGACGCTAATTTACTCAAAATTGATACACCCCGGCTTACCATGTAGCGGTAGCTTTCGGAAAGGTGAAAAACATATATTTAATACTTGCGCCGGGTATTTAATGTTCGGCTCCGCCCGAACTTAGACTTTCTCACTTGTTTTCTTTTAATTTTTTAAATCCTTGTGTGTGTGTCACAAAAATGGAAGATGATTTTTTCTTCTCTTACAAAATCGCAAAACTACGAATTGTGGATGGCTCTTTTCATGAAGCTTGTTTTAACATGATTTGGAGTAATTCTAGTTGTTTTTAGAGTTGTTTTTTAATCAATTAAAATTGTTTCAGTTTTTTTCACAACCCCAACGTAGAAATGTTACGTGAAGTGACATAAATTTCAATCGTTATATTTTTGTTAATATTCTTTTTAAATGAATTTTCAACTCAAACGAGACACACATTTTATGTCGAATATATGTATTTTATAATTTCAGCTACATACGTCAAATTCGAACCAAACCGGACCATAAATACGGTTTTTCAAAATATTTTTTTCGGTAGACCTTCCGATGGAAACACTAATACATATGCAAGTATTAATAAGGATTAAATAACCACATTAAAATTTTGAAATAAAATTTTCGAGGGATCTTTTTATATGCCGCGCTGTGTTGAGAGACGAACACCTGAGCTCTTTGACGTCCAACAATCTGCTTAGGTTTATTCGATTAAAAGGGGCATGAAAAAAAATGCAAGTCATTTAGTCTGAGTGCTATTTCCTGCCCGCGTTGTTTTATGCCTGGTTACGACAAACAAACAAACAAACAAACAAACAAACAAAAACGTCGAGTAATGTTTACTTACATAAAATATTTACTGTATGTGTTGAGACTACATTCTCTGTTAGCTGCATATTCAGACCGTGACAAATTACAACCAACGATTTTTTATTGGGCTCAACCGTGGTGGTTAAGTTAGATACAGTAATCCATCCACCTGAAAGTATATTACAAAGTTTCGAATTAATCTCCAAACAGTCGAAAGAACTGTGGTAATCTTACCTTCTGGACTGACGTTTGTCTTTGATGTCGCATTCCGAATTTGACGGCCACCAACCATCCATTTAATTTCCGCTGGAGGATTAGATGGAGCAGTAGAACACGTTAAGGGTACCACGTCGCCGACACGTGCCTCAGTTGGCCCCGAGATGGAGACATGTGTTGGGGCAACTTTTGGTTATTCGTATTTTTTGAGCATGAGAATATTACAGGTACAGACATAAAAGTAAAAAAGAAATACCAAAATTGTTTATCAAAAAAATCGTGGTAGTTATATAGGGTTATTATTTTATATAAGGGTGTCATAATTACATCAATATTTTTTGCGTGGATACTGTATAAAACTTATTACTCTGGCAGTAATACATTGGAAAGGTATTGAAAATCCCGTTTCTTGCACCGTCCAATATGTGATACCAACATAAGAAGGCACGCTCCTGATGTTCACACTCGCTACAATTATAACGTGTTGTCTCTTCTTATAGATTACGTTCTTTGGTATGCCGAAACGATTTGTATTTTTTTATTTCAAGGTAGTTTTTAGGATAAACACCCGGTTTGAATTTTTGTTTGCAGTTTTTAAATTATTTTAATTAATTTGCATTTTCCAGCACATAGAACAGATTTTATTTTGCATTTATTTATTTTTTGTGAAATATTTTTGTGATCAAAGATATACTACGATTTATTTGCCATAATTTTTGCATACCTTTCTGATTGGCCCAAAATACAGGTAGTTTTATACTTGGATTACACATGTACGTTAGGGCGGATCAATTAGTATGGGAGATTTTTGACTATGCGAGGAAAGCATGCCAGCATTTTACGTGTAAATCTAAGAAAATTTTCTGAAGGAATCATGGATCTAAAATGTGCCAAAGTGCAAAAATAGGTATTTTTTACTTAGCATTTTGCTGTAGTGTCGCAAAGAAGTGCTTAAACTTTTTTATAAAAACATGTTTTCCGTTTTTTCTTTATCGTACGAGGAATAAGATTCTGGACCTCTACATTTTAGGTTTTAATTATACAGGCTTCAAACGCAAATATCAAGCTGCTGAGGCGTGTGAGGGGGACACGATCGTAAAAGGGAGAGAAAGTTCCGTTACGTATTTATGAGCTAATGCAGCGATTTTCATATTATGGGTATGGTAGTTTCCCTTTAATGTTATTTTTTATTTTTTTTTATGGGAATAAGGTCTTTTAAACCCTTACTAAAAGCAGATTATTTTGCAAAGTGCAAAAACGTAGCATTTTTTTTGGTTCAACAGATAAAAGGTCATACATTGATTTATGGAATGAAAAAAAATGATTTTTAGGTTTACTCCATTAATGTTTAGTATCTAATATTTTTATGTTCAACAAAATAGATTTAAAATTAAGAATTAGATTTTTTACAAATTATTTATTATTGTACAAAAATTGGGACCGGAGCCTTAATAATGGATAAATTACCTTTCCAAGAATACCCTCTACGTTTATACTTAGGATAAGCAAATATTTGATTTTTGCCCTCGCACAGCACTGTTTTAGGTCAGCTGATCTTTTTTCTATATTTCTCCCCTTATTGGAATTAGGGAAGTAGCTCTGGCACCTGGGAACGGGTGCGTATAACTGTAGTGACCCTTCTCTACAGGTGCAAATTACGCGTTTAAAAATCATTGTAAGATAAATAACACAGTGCAACACTCAAAAAGTGATGAGAATGAGACCAATTGCATTCATTAAAAGAGGTCAAAATATGAATAAATACCAAAGCATTTGTTAAAGTTGGTTCCCGTTTCCATTTTATATCTGTCTGAAGTTGTGAATTTAAGGTTCAAAAATAAACAAGGACAATGATTTTTTTTGGTTTCGCTCACAAATTTCATACCTACATACACATATGCACGTATACCTACATATACAATAAAAGTCTTTCAGTTGAACATTGAGCTGTGTCGAAAACTCCTTAAACCCCATTCCCTTCCCGCTCCGTTAACTTTGGAAAATGTGTTTTTAATTATACGTTCTCATTATTTAGTAGCTTATTTCGTCAACTTAAAATTGAGATACAAAAATAAATGGTACCCAAATTTTTCAAATTCTTTGAAACTTTTTCATAACTTGACCAGCTTATTCAAATTCTGTTGGTCCCATCACCTCCATATTTATAAAATTCGGTACACAGTGTAATTTTTGTTGTAATTTTGCAACACGAATTTCTAATTGCCAGGTAGTTTTGCAACCTAAATAGTAATATAACAAAAAATTATCAGTTATTTTAGTATAGATCAAATTTTAATATGATATATTTCTATAATTAAATAATATTAGACAATTTTTATTGAACTTGAGCCCTTTTTATTTGAAAAATTGTTGTGGAAAAAAGCGCAATAGTTTACAAATGGTAGAAGTTTTAGCTGCTAATTCGGAGAACACCTCCTCTTATCAGACTCCTTCACTGGGATTAGACACAGTGACCTCATCTTACAAAACCTGTGATGTACCCACTGTGCTATAAGATGTTGTTGCTTTTTCCACATTTTTCATATGCCAACCCAACCACTATTTAGACTTGATCATGTGGTTATTGTGGTTGCTGTTTTTTAGTTATATTCTATTTTTAGAAATTTAACTTGAAGGCGTGCTCGTTCTTTGGTTTTTTTTCCTAATAAATCAAATTCATAAATTTTTATCGAGCTTGAGGCCGTTTCAAATCAACGATCTTTGGCTTCAGCAGGATGGTGGGCAATGCCACTCAACCCGTGCCACAATCCAGATTTTGTGTGCCCAGGTAATCGTGTTATCAGCCGTATTGGCGATGTCAATTGGCCACCTCTGTAGCTTCTTTCTGTAACTCTTATCTACCGATTATTTCTCTACTGGTAGAGAATATACGTCATTCTCTACTAATCATTAGCAGTAGAGAACAAGGCAGCGAATTCATATATCAATTCGCCTTGGTAGAGAATTGTTACAGAAACGAGCCAGGGTTGCCGATTTGGGCTTTGCCTACCAAAATTGTTAGGTTTTTTCCCGTTGGTAGTATGGTAGGACGCTTAACATTTTGGTAAGTTTCTTTGTTAATAAACCAGAAAGCATCTCTGGCTTGTAGCAATGTGTCACTTTGAGTAGGCTTGCCAAATTTTGACAATATCAGTTTTACCCTCATTCTGTTTCATGGCTCATCCAACTCATCAACTGTTTGCTTTCAAATACCATTTAAAAAACTGGTTGCTTACTGGTATAGGCAGAATTTTACCAATTACCTTCGGATATTCTACGAACTCCGTATACGCTATAAAATGCACCGCGTATCTAAAGGGATATCAAGTGATTATTGATGGATGTAAAGGCAGGTTTATAAATCGGGTATTTTTCTTTGAAATTCAGTTGCAAATCGATAATATTTTCAACAATTACGAGGTTGATAACATATTTTAAATGGCACCGGAAGAGCGATTCAAAAAAAAATAAAACCACTTATTGGTAGTAATACTTCCAGTAAATTGGAGAATCTTAAAGTTTCTAACCGCATCTCGAAGAAATTAATGTCAAACCCGCAGCGCGCAGATTTTGTCCCAAAGCCGGAGGCCCTCAGATCTGGCCGTTTGGCACCTTGGCACCTTTTCACCTTTAGATAGCGATATATATACATATGTACTTCATTATATATGTATGCACTCTACGATGGAATTTTATTTTCCGCTACGAGTTTTCACGTCATTTACTCCGAAGGCTTTATTAGAACTATAAACGATGTAAATGTTTTGCCATTTATTCGGTTTTTCGCAATGTACTCGAAATTTTGAGGGTTTAAAAGTCAAACGGTCCTCACATTCGGATTCAGCGGGTCGAAATACATGTCGGTAGGTGGGTCTGGTTAAAAGCACACGCGCAAATTTTTTGTGCTATATGTATACAATAGCCATCATTACGATCTTTTTGTGTACTGGAAATCTCGTTTTGAGTATAAAAACAAGCAAAAATAAATGTATTTAATGCTGTCAAACGCCATTTTCTTGATTAAAAGAAATGGTAGGAAAGAAGCCATTTTGGTAGGTTTTTGAACCAGCTCTTGGTAGGAAAGAAAGTTTTTTAGTGGTAACCCTGAAATGAGCTACTGAGCTGCGATTTGACGCTATTCGACTTTTTTGTGGTGTGCAGCGAACGACCGACATTATGCGATAAATCCATGAACGATTCAGGCCCTTAAGGCGTATACCAAGCAAGCCATTCGAGAGATGGACCCAGAAACCGTTACCAAGATCTTGAAAAACTGGGTTAACAGAATGTGCTATTGCTCATTGGTTTCATTAAATAAAAACACTATATGGCCCATTTTTTGTGAAGGCCATCAGATCTCCACCGTTATTTCGAATTTCCAATGAGAATTTTCACATTTAATTTTTTTACGAGTTTTTGGAATATTTAGAGATGTATCAGCAGGGGGTCCACCGAAACCAGTACTTTTTGAAAGGGGTCTACGAGAAAAAAAGTTTGGGAACCTCTGGTTTAGGTTCACAACTTAAAACGCCAAGTGGCTCTGGAGTCGAGTTATTAAAAATCGTTATTAAAAAACGTGAAGGGAAATATTTCTGCGAAAAAAATGCCTCACCAGGTGGCTCTGGAGTCGAGTTATTACTAAAAATCGTATTTATGGTCCGGGTAGGGGCAATACTATTGAAAAAAGAGCCCCAAGGTGGCACTGGAGTCGAATTATTGCTAAATATTTCTGAAATAAGTCTATTGGGGTATTCACAATGGCGTCGTAAGTGTCGTATGGTTGTGTGTCGTAAACTTTACACGCCTAGTGATAGAACGATACGAGTACCGAGTACAGAATATCGATACTTTTCATGAGTACTGAGTAGTATCGAAGACTCGATACTTTTTGACAGGTACTGAGTAAATATCGCGAATACCAAAAAGTATCGACGTTTTAAAAACTTATTTAGGTAAAATTTTTATTTTTTTCAATAACATTGAAAATTGCTTAAAAATTACCCCATAGGCATAACGTTCATATACTTCAATACTGTCATAACTCAAAAAACCGAAAAATTAATATATATTTTGTTCTGGTGAGCTACTGGTAATCGCTTTGAAATTTATATACAACATAGAACAAGAGGTACCAGTCATGTGGACATTTGGCTCGGTTAAAACATCTTAAATAATTGGAAAACAAATCTCTTGCCATACTTTCGATAACACTGGCCCATACAAAAAAAAGTGGTCTCTGCTTTTAACCAGACCCACATATCGACATGTATTGAGGTCCATTTGACTCGTACATCTCCTAAATTTGGAGTTAATTGCGAAAATTGTGAAAATAAAATGGCAAAAACGAGTCAAACGGACCTCAGATTTGGATTCAGTGGGTCGAAATATGTGGCGGCAAGTGGGTCTGGTTAAAAGCACAAAACATTTTTTTTTTTTTGCCGGTGTAAGGAATAGGTTAGGAGGGTGGTCTTCGGCTCGATAACTTGGCAATTCTCCAGAATAACGGAGCCTTCGTTTTCCAATGTATTCTACCTTGGTTTTAAATTCGAAATCCAGCCCGCTTTCGAAGAAAATGTTTGTGAAAGGGAGCTTATCTTTTCTTTAGACAATGGCTTTAGTTGCTGTTAAAAGCTTCAAATAAGCCTTTTGCTATAAGCATTTATTTTACGCTTTTAATCTTATTGCAAGTTCTTTTCAATAACCCCGTTCAATTTACAAAAAGAAAGAGGTCATATGTATATGCAAACAAAGCAATCTGATTTTTGTTAACTTTTCGCGTTTGCCCTAAAAATACTTGGAAGTACGAGTATTATCGATATTTTTCTGCAAATATGAGTACTGGCATCGATTCTTTTTTAGAGTATTATAAATGAGCACAGGTATCGATACTTTTCTAAAAAGTTCTATCACTATACACGCCTAAAAATATATTTAGGGGGTTCGCAAAGTACCATTAAAGTCATATTATGAATTTTTTCAGTGTTAAAAAATAGTTGGTTGTCGTTTTAAATTCTCTAAACATTTATTTAAGCGTTTAAAGCTTACGACATACAACAATACGGAACTTACGACACCGTTGTGAATCCCTCATATGTATATTGGATTTCTATGAAGCAATGATGTTCTCTCATTTTGAAATTGCCACCACCTTTTCTCTACAGATTCAAGGACAATTCACCATCGAGCCGGATCATTGTTTCCGCAAGACGGCAATGGAGAATATGCTTTCTGACGATCACAAAACCAAATGTGAACGGGAATTGTGGTGAAAACTTTGAACCATATATTTGAATAAAGAAAGAAATTTTGGGCGGGACGAAGTTTGCCGGGTCTTCTAGTATGTACATATTTAGGCTGTGGATTAGCATCACAACTGCTCTAACTTTTAGTATCAAGCCATGAGGTGCAACTCCCCTAATTCTACTTGCTCCTGTGGATATTCAGAAACGACTGTAGATATCGACACTATTTCTACTCCGGACAATATATTAACCATTTCTTTATTAACTATCGTACAGTGCTTATTTGTGGACGCGAAATTGATCGATCCTTCAAGTGGTTTTGATTAATTACACCAGGCTGAGGTTCAAATATCCAATCGGTTAAATCTCGCAAAATAATCTCTTGCGGCACTAATCGTAATTTTTGAGTCTAGGGAGAGTTCTCGGCAGTGATGGAAAAGTAGGCACAATAGTGCAATTTTTGGCACTTTCATTCACAGAAGCACTTTTGGCACAATTCATCCTGTGTTTCATAAAACACAGAAATTTAAAATAAAAGGCCACTATATAACAAAAAGTCATATACCACATTACAGATTAAAAAATACAAAAAGTGATTATTAAAAGCCCCTAAAAAATCAAAATAAGGGCCGTGAGAATTATTTACAAACCGCTGAATTCTATTGTGACTACGCAGTACGAAAAGGAAGTTTTCGCAACAACAAGCTTTTAATTCAGAATTTTTAGAAAGATTCTAAGTTTGCAGTTTTATAGTCCATTAAATAAAACTGTAAGTTTCTGCAATATCCCAAAGGTTTTTGATATTTTTTTCATGTCGGAATGTTTATGCTCTCACCCCTAGAAAAAATATACTCTAATTTTTTTTTTTTGACATCAAAAAATATCTAGAGGTCGCTCAAATGTATTTTATATGGGGAAAAACAACTTTTCGTAGAAATGGTATAGAGTAGTTAAAAATTTATATTTTTCTAGAAAAAAAACTCTGTATATCTGCAGGAGATTCCCAATAACAGTACCCAATTGTTTATTTCACCATTTTTTTATTGCAACTACAATTTATAGATCCGCCAAAAACCCACAAAAAACCCCGAAAAATGCAATGGGGTGACCAATAAAAAGTCGTTAGTATTAAAAAATGGTTAAATAAACAATTGGGTATTATTATTGAAAATCTCCTGAAGAGAACCAGAGTTTTCCGATCGAAAAATATTGGCTTTCAAGAATTCTATACCATTTCTACGAAAAAATTTATTTTTCCCATATAAAAATATATGGACAACTTTGAGCGCTTTGAGCGACCTCCAAATATTTTTTTGATTTCAAAATAAAAGATAGGGGTATACTATTTTCGATATAGGACAATTCTAGGGGGTGGGAGCATTACAATTCCGGCTTTACTGTTTTTGGACCACCCTAATGTGCATATGTTCTGAGCCAAAGGGAACATTTTCCTTGCAGATCTTGCGCTGTGTCGCTGCCTACATGCACACGAACGTGCAATGCTTTGAACGATATGAAACAAAAACAGAAACGAAAGCGAATAAATGGAACAATTTTTCATTCTCTTATGTCCCGCTGAGACGCTACCTATCGAAATGAACGTAACAATGCTTTGCTCAAAGTAAAAATTTTAAAATCTTTCAACGCAAATATTTCGAAAATGGTTTAATGAAAAAGTGAAGTTGCAAATTAAGCACTTTAATTTGATGTATAGTTTGTCTCTGTACGACTTATAGATCGCTGGGAATAAGCGCCTTGTTTCAGAATAATATATAGAAGATTAGTCAGTATTTCTTTACTGCATTCACCCGAATTTCGGGGGTTACTACTACTAGTTTTAATAAATCATCAGTTTAATTTCTTGTAAAATTTATGCATCTTAAGCATACATCGAAAATTTGTTTTAGAGAATCAATGTGAAATAATTGCAGAAAAGTTTAACGATTTACAATAAAAAATGTTCTGGATATTGAGCCAAACCTCAATTTCCCCATGTTATTCCATGCGCTGAATGCAAATCCGACGTCTGTTATTCCCCAATCGCGTCAGGTTCGAGGACATTTGAAGGTCAAGTTAGGAGAAATTAACTGAATAATCCTGAAAATTTTGAAGTTTTGAACTCGCTGAACCCGAATACGAGGCCGTTAACCTCCATAATGTCATGTTCGAGGTAATTTGAGGGCCAAATAGAACAAAAAATGTATTCAATAAAAATAAAAACAAAATTTTGTTTTTGTTGTCGCTGAATCTGAATATAGGGGTCCCTTGATTCTTTAATTGTATTGAATTTTCAGGTTTATTCATTAAACTTTTCCCCTACTTGACCTTCAAATGACCTCGAACCTGACGTGGTGGACCTCGGATTCGCATTCAGGGCGTCGAATAACATAGGGATATAGAGGTTTGGTTCAATATGCATAATCTTTTTTGTAAGCCTGTGTAATTTTAGAACAAATCGGCATGCCAGAAACATGAATTTGTAAATTTGAATGGCATTCTGAGTTTTGGTATAACATCCAACATCCCAACGTTAATCAAGTCAACTAGAGTCCGACCGATTCCAATTTTTGTTCAGGTACCGATGCCGATTAATCGGCTTAGGGGGAAAGAATCGGCCGATACCGATGCCGATTCCATAAAAAATTACAAATAAATGTATTAATTCATAAAACACCGTGCAACAAAAACCAAAAACTTTTAAAACCCAAAACTAGGAGCCAAATATAGTATAACTTTGTCTTTAATTTTTCTCTCTGACGTCAGGATTTTTTTTAAGGACTTTGAAATTTCTGGGATATGATTGAATAAAAAAATTATTTAAAAGATTTGGTGTCTTGTAGAGTAACAATATGGGTATCAATTAAAAGGAAAAATTTTGTAGAAAAAAAAATAATTTTTGGTGCACCAGGACGAATAAGTGTTGAAAATGTCCTTTTAAAACTTTATCCTTGGAAATTTCCAATATTTATTTTTGAGAAAAATATATATCAAGGACTAATATGTAAACTACCACATCCTCGAATTTCGCCCTTCTACCTTTATTAGTTTTAGTTAAAAAAAAATTACACTTCTCTTATAAGATATTGACAGTTACAATATACATAAATGAAGATAGTGGAATCATTACACTGTACAGCACTTAGCTGGGTATTGGACCAAACCAATTTTTTTAAGAGATTGAGTCATAGGTAAAAAAGTAATTTCTCCGTTTTTCAAAGTTATCCTCCGAAATCGAGGCCTTCGAAGTTCCAAATTGGTAAAAAATTATTTTTTATTATTATATGTAAATAACTAAAAAACTAAAAATATAAGTCCACCTATTGCTCTTATTTAAATGGTATATAACCTTATTTTGTGCAAACTTATATTATAAGTGCTACAAGGTCGGGTCTTCGAAAAATAAAAAAACCTTATATTTCAAACAATTTTGAACTGATTTTTAAAAAATTGGTATCGTTGTAAACGTGATTAAACCCCCTTTCTTCTGATAATGTAACCATTTTTTTGAAAAAAGAAACATTTAAAAGGAAAAAAAACCTTTTTTTATGAAAAATAATTATTTTAAACCAAAAAAATTACTAACCGATCTTTAAAAAATTGATACCGTTGTAAACTCAATTAAACTTATTTTCTTCTGAAATGCGTTTTTGTATACTTATTTTCTTTCTTTTTTGGCGCTGTAACCGCCTAAGCGATTTTGGCCGAGTTCAGCAAAGCACGCCAGTCGTTTCTCCTCTGTGCCAACTGACGCCAATTGGAAACGCCAAGTGAAGCCAAGTCCTTCTCCACCTGATCTTTCCATCGCAGTGGGGGCCTCCCTCTTCCTCTGCTACCACCAGCGGGTTCCGAGTTGAATACTTTCAGAGCTGGAGCGTCGGTGTCCATTCGAACGACATGACCAAACCAGCGGAGCCGCTGTATTTTAATTCGCTGCACTATGTCCATATCTTTGTAAAGCTCATACAGCTCATCGTTTCATCGTCTGCGGTACTCGCCGTCGCCAACGCGTAAAGGCCCGTAAATCTTCCGCAAAATCTTTCTCTCAAACACTCCAAGAGCCGCCTCATCGGATGTTGTTATTGTCCACGCTTCTGCGCCATATACCAGCACGGGTATGATGAGTGACTTATAGAGCGTGGTTTTCGTACGTCGAGAGAGGACTTTACTCCTGAATAGCCTACTCAGTCCAAAGTAGCACTTGTTGGCAAGAGTGATTCTGCGTTGGATTTCAACGCTGACATTATTATCGGTGTTAATGCTGGTTCCCAAGTAAACGAAATTCTCTACTTTCTCGAAATTGTAACTGTCAACAGTGACGTGGGTGCTAAGGCGCGAATGTGCTGACTGTTTGTTTGATGACAGGAGATACTTCGTCTTGTCCTCCTTTACCACCAGACCCATTCGCTTTGCTTCCCTATCCATCTTGGAAAAAGCAGAACAGACTTCGCGGTTTTTGTTACCGATGATGTCGATGTCATCGGCATAAGCCAGCAATTGTACGCTCTTGTAGTAAATTGTTCCTGAGCGGCTCATTATATACAAATTTTAGAAAAAAATACTTAAAAGGAAAAAACACCTTTTGTTATAAAAAAATAGTTTAAACAAAAAAATTACATATTTATGATATTTTGTTGAGCTTTGTACCACGATTGTTTATTAGGAAAAATTGAAAAGCAGCAAAGTCTTAGCGGTAGAAGTTATAGCAGCTATTTCGGAGACCACCACATCTCCTCATCAGACTTCTTTTTTCTAGACTTCAGCAGGGATCGAACCTGCGTAATCGATGTTCAAAGTCAGAAGCGTTAACTACTGAGTTATTACACCCCGAAAAAATCTTGTTGCTAATTCATTTTCCTTATTCTACCAACTACTATCAAGTTCAGCTGATTTGCCGCTATTTAAATTTGACAGCGTGGTTGTTGTTGTCAATTCTATACATCCATTTGCTTAATTGCATAGTTTCAAGCAGGCTCTTCCTAAACTATGAATTTGTCAATTAATTATTATTAACTATTAACATTTTATTTTCAATATTTTTATTAAACTTTGTACCACGATTGCTTATTAGGAAAAATAGAAAAGCAACAAAGTCTAAGCGGCGGAAGCTATAGCAGCTATTTCAGAGATCACCACATCTCCTCATCAGACTTCTTTTTTCTAGACTTCAGCAGGGATCGAACCTGCGTAATCGATGTGCAAAATTGGTATCGTTGTAAAGGCGATTAAACCCCTTTTCTTCTGGTATGCATATTTGTATACTTTGTATATAAAAATTTTAGAAAAAACACTTAAAATCAAAAAATACCTTTTTTTATTAAAATATTTTAAACAAAAAAATTACAAACAGATTTTTAAAAATTTGGTATCGTTGTAAATGATACCAGACGTATACTTTCATAAGCCCAAAAATTTCTATTTATATACACAAAAAAAAAAACTTAAAATTAATTAAAAACATTTTTCCCCACTATATCAGTGGTGTCCAACCGATTTCGCACCGAGGGCTACTTTAAAACCATTGCTTTGCGGGCACCGCCTTAATAAACTTCAATCATAATTGATCCCTATGAAACCCTTTATTTATTAATAAAAATTGTACAGCTAGCTAAAATAAAGGTATGCACATAGATAACGAACATTCGTTGTATTGTGAAAACAACAATTTCCT
Source organism: Rhagoletis pomonella (assembly GCF_013731165.1). Lineage (NCBI taxonomy): Eukaryota > Metazoa > Arthropoda > Insecta > Diptera > Tephritidae > Rhagoletis > Rhagoletis pomonella. Next base: position 23,241 of record NW_023459850.1, on the reverse strand, counting down.
CTTAATTGATAAAGCAGTGTTTCCATTATGATCCATAAATCAATTTTTTGGAAAAAGAAGATACTGGTTCCATAGAGAACAGTTCGTCACCTAAAATGCAAAAATCTGTAACTAACATTTGTTAACTGAAATGCAAAAGGGCGTAACTAACAAATAACTCAAAATTTTGATTCATTATGATGCATTTCATCGAATTGAAATTCCAGCACATCGTTTGACGCAAAAACCACCTATTAGTTACGGATCTTTGCATTTGTATTCCTGCACTGTTTTTCGTATTTCACTAGGAACTTAAGAACTTTTTCCACGTAATGCAATGGATTGTACCCCGCCAGAATTTTCGAGTTCAAAAGAAGAGCAAACGACGGGAAAAGCTGACAGTTTTTCTCTGCCAACAGCCCCTTTCATATGCCGATTTTCCCCACAAACGCTGAAATTGCAGTCATAATTTCTGAAAACCATAATTGAGATTATTTAGTTTTTTCAACTAATAATAATAGATTGGCGCTTAGTGTTTGGCTGAGCTTTTCCTCCGGTTTGTGGCGTACGCATTGAATTTTTCACACAAAGGGGAGGGACCTACAGTTTTACGCCGACTCCGAACGACGTTTGTATTTTTATGAAAAGCTGTGTTTCAATTATATAATTTAAAAATGCCAAGTCGGAGAGCCTTATCTACATGGTCATTGGGAATTTCTTCATTAATATCTTTGGAAATCTTTTTTTATCTTATCGTATTTACAGTTGGCTATTATATTTTTGATTTGCAGCTTTATCATTTCGAATTGACGCTTTTCAATTCACTTTCGCATTTAAAATTGACGATTCTCATTTTCAATTGACACTTTCGCAATTACAACCGGAAATGGCGTAGTTCGGTACAGAGTATTCTTCTGTCCATCTTTTTCTTTGGGGCACCTAAAATACAGGTTGCGACTACCAGGCGCTCGCGAACTACCGGTTGGACAGCACTGCTCAATATAAACTCCTGCCTCTTAAATGGAAGGCTGGCTACGCCCTTGTATACCAAACAATTAAAGTACTTAAACCGTACATCATACGTTTAGTTTGTTCATTTAGAGCGCATACATAGTTCCATAATAATGATTCCAATAACTTCATTTAAGTATATTGGCGCGTATTCATAGTCCAGCAACTAAGTCGAAACTAACAAAAATGCAACTTAAATTTAAGTACCGACTTAAAATTTACCTCTATACATAGTCGCATTTCAGACTTCTACTAAGTAGTTTCGACTTAGTTTACGATATAGCACAACGAGTGTGAAAATGTATCGATTTTTCTTTACGATATTTTGGAAAAATTACATTTTTATTAAATAATGTCAAGTTTGATCATCCGTTTATGTAATTTTTTATTTCAATGCATAATTATGCAAAAGAATAAGGTATCATTTTCTTGTTAATTGTGTGAAATAGCCAGAACGAGCGCAGTGATGTGAAGTCGATGTTTATCGAAAGCATGCTGTGAAACATACAAATAGTAGATATCTAAATGTTATGCACAAATTTACTTTAAAAGGACTAGCGTGAAACTGACTTATTATTTGAGAATTTATCTAAATTTTTTCAATTATAAAATTGTGGTGTAGCTTTATTCGAATTGTAATACGCATTTAATATCATCTTCCGATTAAAATGGATCGATCTTTGTAAATTTTAATTGGAGATTATTCAATATTATCAAAATCACCCTCTACCAACTTAATTTTTACATATTTCATCTGTTTTCCCTTAATTTGATAAAATACTTCTTCCTAGTTACGACTTAGTTGCAGTTGCAGCCGAAACTAAATTTTAAATTGGTACTTAGCCGGAAAAGTCGAAACTAAGGCGACTATGAATAGCTTTAGTTGTGACTTAGAATAGTTTCGACTTAGTTGAGTACTGAATATGACTATGAATATGCGCCCTTGTAACTATCAATATCTTATTAAGAGAAGTGTAATTTTTTTTATCTAAAACGAACAAAGTTATAAGGACGAAATTCGAAGATGTGGTAGTTAACATATTAGTCCTTGACATATACTTTTTTCAAAAATAAATATTGGAAATTTCCAAGGATATTCAAGGATAGAGTTTTAAAAGGACATTTTCAATACTTATTCGTCCTGGTGCAGCCAAAAATTATTATTTTTTCTATTCTACAGAATTGTTTCTTTTAATTGATACCCATATTGTTATTCTACAATGCACCGAATCTTTTGAATAATTTTTTTATTCAATTATATTCTAGAAATTTCAAAGTCCTTTTAAAAAATTCTGACGTCAGAGAGAAAAACTAAAAACGCAGTTTTATTATATTTGGCCTCCAGTTTTGTGAATATATTGATTTTTTCGTGTGTAAAATTGACTGTCGCACGGCGAAATTAGTTAATTTAAAGAAGTTAACAAAACAAAAGAAAACAAATAATTGAATTAATTGGCTTGTTATGCAACATTACATACACGTGTATGTACGTATGTACTTACATATGTATGTGTAAAAATATATGTACATACATATATCATATTTATGTACATACATAAAATACATTTTTATATGGTGCTAAGCAAGAAATATTTCTGTGCCTACTGACGCCAATTGGAAACGCCAAGTGAAGCCAAGTCTTTCGCCACCTGATCCTTCCATCGCAGTGGGGCCTCCCTCTTCCTCTGCTACCAAGTTTAATACCTTCAGAGCTGGAGCGTCGGTGTCAATTCGAACGACATGTCCAAGCCAGCGGAGCCGCTGTATTTTAATTCGCTGCATTATGTCCAGGTCGTTGTAAAGCTCATACAGCTCACCGTTCCATCGTCTGCGGTACTCGCCGTCGCCAACGCGTAAAGGCCCGTAAATCTTCCGCAAAATCTTTAGCTTAAATTAGTGGTGACATAACCATAACTATATAAAACAGCTCTTCCAACTAACCTTATAGTCAACAGTGTATTCGATTAGTGGTGCCACACCATAACGCCATATCCATAACCACAGCCATAGAGACCAATTGAATTTTGGTTTTCCGCCATAACCATATCAGCTGATATCTGAAGTGCGTGTTGCCAGACGTTCAAAAAAAATATATTGTTCACAGCTAAAGATTTGGCATAAGTGAAGAATATGAACCATTTAGCTATACAAAAACCAAAAGTGTAGCTCGATAGAACTTCTCACGCTCATTTCAACTGTACCAAAATTATATGTTTGATTTGGGCCAAGTTCCTATCTAATTGTTTGCTAGGTTACTGGGTACCAAAATTATTTGACGCAAAAATATAAAAAAGATGTAAAAGGCTAAATTAAAATTTTTTGATTTTTTGAAATATTAATATCTTATGAACTACATAACCGATTCAACACGAACGAAGCCAAAATAAATACAATTAATTTATCTTTCAGCTGATGTCCATAATTTATATACTTTATTTTATTTTTAATCCAAAAATACAATAAAACAAAAAAAAAGTACTTTTTCATAAAATAACCTTTTAAACAAAAATTCATAATTAATTCAAAAGAAATTTATATTATTAAGAAGGCACAAGTTTATTACCTTCAGTTTGTTGTACATATTTTATTGTAATCTGCTGTTGAGGTTTAGGAATTTAGTGTTAATTTAGTGATAGTGAAGGAAGTTCTGCGCAAATATCAAATTTGTTGATATCCAGAGAGGGTCAGGGATCGAATTCCATTGCAGGCAACATGCAAATTAAATTGAATTGAAAATTTACCAATATACAGTACCTACTTTCTTTGACGTTTATAGTAAGATCAATTACGTTTCTGTTTGATTTTAATATTTTTTCCCTCAGTGTACGTAAGAGCAGCAAAGCATTTAAAGCGGAGTCTTCTAATCTTGACCTGAAGATGTTACATACAAAACCTGCTGGTGAAAAACATCTTTCGGATTCAATATTTTCTCTTAGTTTGTACTTGAATTTAGGTTTAGCGTTTACAGAGGTTTTGTAGAAAAAAAATAAATTATCACTAAAACAATTTCTCGATTTGCAGAAGACACTTGAACACTATTGTTTAAATAAACAAGTAATTTTTTAGCACAAAAAAAAAACCGACTTCAATTCTCATGTAAAACTTTAAGATTACCGTTAGTTTCTTCATGACCCAATAATAGGATCTAAACCAAATTAGGATGAGACCCCCTCTGAGGTACCACCTTTCCTTTAAAAAAGAATTATCCAAATCGGTTATGCGGTAACATATTTACATACATAAAAAAATATTCCCACGAATAGAAAACCTCCTCCTTTTTTGAAGTCGATTAAAAATAATGAAAAAATTACGCTTTTGGTGTAAAGACGAAGTCGCATTTTAAAATTTGCATGCAATTAAGGTAACTAACAAATTTGTATTTTAACTCTTCAATAAGTTCATAATAAACTGTATGCAATATAAATTCCTTTGTAGAGCTCGGTATAACTCAATTGTTACAATAACAAGAATTGTCAAGCTAAAACACAACCGTTAATTTTTTCATGATGACCTCCTTCATGGGACCTCAAAAAAAAAAAAAATTTCGAAGTCGGTTAATGCGGTCCAAAATTATGCGGTAACATACATAAAAAAATATTCCGATGAATTGATAACCCTTGAAGTCGGTTAAAAAGAGAAAAATTAATGAGGTAATTATTATAAATTTTTAATAGCTATATTTTAACATTTCTCACAAAATTTACATTAAAAAAAATCGCAAATACCTACATTCATTCAAATCCTCTTCAAAAAAGGATCAGGCTGCAATTTTAAAAGAACAGTTTTAAGCTTTTTGTTAATTGTAGTCAAAACGGAATTTTACAAAAATCATACTTCAAATTCATAAAAACTTTCTTACTATCAATTCGACATTTCAAATTTTTCGGGATCCCGGGAATAATGCAAGCAAATCCTGGGCTTTTCATGACTTCAAAAACACAGGGATCCCGGGATTGGCATCCATAATATGTATATTTGCATATGTACAAACATATATTTATACATATGTATATGCATATATATGTATATAAGTATATGCACACATGTATGTGCATGTACATAGGTATAAATACATTTTTCTTAATGCTAGAATCGTCAAAACTACATATGTACCTACTACAATCACAATACAACTCCTTAAAGCATACTTTACTGTGGGACGTTTATCTTTGGTTTGAAATCTTAAATCATACATGCAGTACTTATATACGCTAATCGTACTTCTCTTTGGCTTATAACGGGTGATTTTTTTGAGGTTAGGATTTTCATGCATTAGTATTTGACAGATCACGTGGGATTTCAGACATGGTGTCAAAGAGAAAGATGCTCAGTATGCTTTGACATTTCATCATGAATAGACTTACTAACGAGCAACGCTTGCAAATCATTGAATTTTATTACCAAAATCAGTGTTCGGTTCGAAATGTTCGAAATCGACAAATTTTGTTCAGCGATGAGGCTCATTTCTGGTTGAATGGCTTCGTAAATAAGCAAAATCATGCGATTTGACGCCTTTAGACTATTTTTTGTGGGGCTACGTCAAGTCTAAAGTCTACAGAAATAAGCCAGCAACTATTCCAGCTTTGGAAGACAACATTTCCGAAGAAATTCGGGCTATTCCGGCCGAAATGCTCGAAAAAGTTGCCCAAAATTGGACTTTCCGAATGGACCACCTAAGACGCAGCCGCGGTCAACATTTAAATGAGATTATCTTCAAAAAGTAAATGTCATGGACCAATCTAACGTTTCAAATAAAGAACCGATGAGATTTTGCAAATTTTATGCGTTTTTTTTTAAAAAAAAGTTATCAAGCTCTTAAAAAATCACCCGTTACAAACGTACAAAACAGTGTGACCTCAAAACGTGCGGAATTTCGGGTGCGCTTGAGTGTTTTTTGAGGATTTTTATTTTGAGGAATTTTCTCTCGATATACATATTTGCAGATAACAAATGCATACATGTTTTACACAACAGAGTTGTAAAATCGCTCTGCAAATTTTTTAACGAAAAGTTTTCAGAAGTTTTATAAAGAGCGAAATACACCACATAAGCGGCTTGTCAACCATTGTTCAAACCTACTTTTCCCATTTCGCCATACACCATGCAAATATGACTCTTTCAAGCAAACAACTTTAGTTTTTTTCCGGTTCTCAATTCGGTTCAATTATTCGGTGAAAATTCCGTTGAGAATAAGGCCATTTTACCATACACAACGTAAGCGGTTTGATCAAACATGGCGGCCAGAAACTCAAAAAATTTTGATCTTTGTTGACATTTCCCTCGAACGGCTTGTCAATCTTTCAAACACCCCCATACACAACATAAATAGCTTTAAATCTGCATTTGCTGCTAAATATTCAAAATGTTATCGATAATTTTTTTCATTCCATCGTTATATTTTCTACTTATTTTGAACTTGCAAAATCTCGATAACGAATGGAGAGAACAGGCATTTTTCGATCATAAGGATATATATATTGATTCTTCATTAGATGCAGAAAATTATAGGGCAAACAATTTTTGCATTAAGTTTCCCAATGAAAAAAAATTTTATCTGCATTACTAATATATCCCTTTTCTAATGCTTCAGTAGAACGTATATTTAGTAGTCTAAAAATGCGTAGGACTGACTTGAGGGCCAGATTGAGTCTGATATAGTTGCAGCAATATTACATATATACAAAGCAACGCATAAATAAAACACAAATATAGTTTAAACAAGTAAGAAAGTCTAAGTTCGGGCGGAGCCGAACATTAAATACCCGGCGCAAGTATTAAATATATGTTTTCCACCTTTCCGAAAGCTACCGCTACATGATAAGCCGGGGTGTATACATTTTAAGTAAATTAGCGTCCTTAAATTTCGAAATATTGAAATTTCAAGCATTTTTGAAATTTACCGTTATATGAAAAGCGGCCTCAATTTTAGTCCGATTTCAACAATTTCCAACGGTTTGCTTTTATGTGGCAAGCACAATAACCATACCGAGCTTGGTACAAATTGCTAGAACGGCTAGCGAGATACATATCACAAGTGGGCGGTGCTACGCCCATTTTCCAAAATTTTGTCATAAACGTATTTCTTGGTAAAGAATTGTTGCAATCATCAATTTTGAATAAATTAGCTTCAATATTTACTGATTTATCGAAGATTTTGTATTTCTCGAAATTACCGTTATATGGGATGTGGGCGTGGTTATTGTCCGATTTTAGAAATTTTCGGTCATTTGTTATGTTGTACCAGGACCAACAACTGTGCCAAGTTTGGAAGAAATTGGTGTAGCGGTTACCAAGATATACACATGTAACCATAAGTGGGCGTGGCTACGCCCATTTACCAAAATTTTGTAATATTCTTATTTTTCGTCTAAAACTTATTATAAATATCAATTTTGAGTGAATAATCTCCAGTAGTTACTAAAATATCGCAGTTTTCGTATTTCTGAAAATTACCGTTATATGGGAAGTAGGCGTGGTTATTGAGCGATTTTAAAAATTTTCGGCCATTTGGTATGTTATGCGAAGGCCAACAACTGTGCCAAGTTTGGAAGAAATTGGTGCAGCGGTTACCAAGATATACACATGTAACCATAAGTGGGCGTGGCTACGCCCATTTTCCAAAAATTTACAATATTCTTATTTTTCGTCTAAAAATTATTGTAAATATCAATTTTGAGTGAATTATCTTCAGTAGTTACTAAAATATCGCAGTTTTCGTATTTCTGGAAATTACCGTTATATGGGAAGTGGGCGTGGTTAAAGTCCGATTTCGCCCATTTTCAATACCAACCTACCTTGGATTAAGGGAAACCTACATACCAAATTTCGTTGAGATATCTCAATTTTTGCTCGAGTTATCGTGTACACGGACAGACGGACAGACGGACAGACGGACGGACAGACAGACATGGCTTAATCGATTTCTTTTTTCATCCTGATCATTTATGTATACATTTGTCTATATCTATCTCGATTCGTTTTGGCTGTTACAAACAACCGTTATGTGAACAAAATTAATATACCCTTGTGCACAAGTGCGCTCGGGTATAAAAACTAAAACCTCGCTATTATAATTTCCATTCGTACTAACATCAGGTATGTAACTTGAGAATAGAAATCGCTGCATCTTTTAGGCGCATCAATATTACATAGTTACATCCCGAGCTAATAAAAGGGAGGTAAAAATAACGGTGAAACTTCGTTTGAGCCGCAAGAACAAATGTACTAATTGAATTCTAGAACGTAATTAATTTGTATACTAAGTACCGCTAAACAGTATGTAGTACACAATACTCATATCTGTAATAAGAAAATTTTGAGAAATTTTGATGATTTTTCATTTGGTAACACTGGTACCAAAGTATATGAAACGCATAAAAACTCAGTTTTAAGCATTATGTTTTCGTCACGACCACGCACCCCTAAGAGTGCGATCGTTCGAATTGTGTACTTGGCGGGGGAGCTGCGACTCAACAATTGATGGTGCAGTGGCAGCTGTTGTTTTCCCAAGGCGTTGTTTCTGTTTAATATGCCAAGTGTTGTCAAGCATACTCATACTTGAAACTGGTATGTATACACATAATATGTGCTGCATATGTACATATGTATGTATGTATGTATGTATGGAAATACCTTCATGAATTTGAACATGCGAGCACAACCCCGAAAAAGTGCAACTAGTCCTGGATAACCGCGGGATTACACGCAAAGAAAATTTGATGTCTTTCAAACCCGGAAGCTCAGGTGTTTTAGGCGAATACTTCATTTCGTTGCTTATTTAAGTATTTAGACATGTATGTATGTACATAAGGACACGAATGTATGTACACATGGTAAGCGAGCGTTAAAAGAACGCTCAACTCGGGTAAAATTAGCCTGTTGGTATATGGTAAAAAACATCCCAGCAAACACATACTACGTTTATACGGACCGAATAATCGACTTAATTGAAAGCGCATTGCCACCGTACACATTTCGCTCTAGTGTTTATACTTACGGCTTTATATCGGCATCAAAGTAACCGTCTTCAAAAGCAAACAAAATAACCTGTTTTCATTTGACATTTTATAAGTTAACATAATGGAAAGTGATAAAAATCTAATTTTATTCGGCATATCGTGGCAAAGAAAAAGAACGATTATTATTAATCAGCTTTTAAATACTGATGCGATTATTTGGAATTTGAGCGGAACAGCTGACCTCCAATTCGCTTTGAGTGAGAGCGGTGTTTATACACTCTTTCTAACTGTCTGGAGAAACAAACTACCGATTTCAAAGCGAATTGAAATTCAGTTTATACATATATTTTGAATCGCGGCGAAATGAATTAAAGCGACTTATGCAAGGCGTATTTAACAAGGTGGTGTTGGCCGTATATAAGTAAAAAATTACACTAACAAATTATACGCTGATGTCCATAGTGTCATTGGTATGAGTTACAACAAACACATCATTTTGACGTAATGGCCTCCACGGCGAAAAACTCAGCTGTCGCCCCAACACCACCTTGTTTAATACACCTTGGACTTATTAGAGGTGGGTAACTCAGCACTGTGCTGAGTTACTGTGCTGACTCTTAGAACTGTGCCGCACGCTCAGACTCACCTCTGAAAAAATTTGTAACTCAGTAACTCAGTTTATGTGCTGACAATGTATAGCTCAGTGTGCTACAGAGTCGATATGGTAACTCAGTTGATGTGCTGACACTTGCATAGCTCGGTGCGGCTTGCATTGTTTAGAACTGGGTCGATGTGGTAACTCAATTGATGAGCTCACACATTCACACAATATGCGCGTTCCTTATCTCCCAGAAATAGTCAGAAAAAGTCCGAAGTAGTCAGATTTAGTCCAAAAAGCGTTCCTTAACTCGGAAATGACAGCAAAAATGAGAGAGCAACAGTCAGTGAGAGCGACTCTCATCAGTCCGAAGTAGTCAGATTTAGTCAGAAGAATTTTTTCTGGCAAAATCCTGAAAAGTGTCAAACTCAACTGAATTTAAATTAACAGAAATTAAAGAATTCGCTAAAAGTGAGAATAATCTAAAAAGTAAAAGAAATGAATTGAAATTGGAAGGAGGCAAAAAATAATTGATATAGCAAGTGTTTATTGTGCTTGTGCTTGTGTGAATGTGTTTTGTACATACATTTCTGTTCTTATTTGACGTTAGTTTTGTTGTTGCCATTCTTTGGACTAAAAATTTGGTTTTTTGCGTTCCTTTACTTTTCCTGTTACTCTCTTTTAGCGAGCGCATTTTGCTTACGCTCTGGCATTTTGACACTTTTCAGATTTTAGTCCAAAAAAAAAGGAATGAACCTAATACGATCTTCCAAAGAGTACCATAATAGATGGCATCACTAGACTAACCATCAATTGAATATACGACTACCAAATTTAAAAAGAAGCAAGGCGAATAGCCAAGTTATGCATACTTGCACTGCTATACCATTTTTACGTAAAAATCAAAACCAAACAGAATTCTACATGTGAAGTGCTATGCGTTGGGTAACCGCTTACATGCATAGCCCATTTAACAGATTCTTATGTGACAACTCTCAGGCAACACTAAGTAGGGAATTATTTTGCAAATGAACTCACCAGTTGAAATCAGCTTTGTAAAATTATTCCGGCCAGCTACGAACAGAAGCTAAGGATAACCTTTTCTAAATCGATTTCGATTACTAACATCATCAATAATTTCGATGTACATACCAATTGTGCGATAGCACACTTGTGCCAGCTCACTGTGCTGACTCATTAAAGTGAGTTGGAGTTACTGAGTCAGCACACGAAAATTTACAGAGTTACCCACCCTTAGGACTTATGCATGCGTATAAACGTAGTAACAGTCTCTAGCGCTAGGGAAACGTTTTGATTTTACATTAGAATTCTAGTTCTCGACAGTTTCTCTAATCGTTCTCTCACCTTCTACCTTAGAGAAGCACATTAGAATTCGAATCGCTTTCTAATCGTTCTCTTACCTAAATGTTTTTGGGATGTGGTTAGTTTAACGGGATTTAGATACAAAAACGAATGGAAATGAGTAATTATACGAGGTACTTGCGTAATATTATTACTTATTTTAAATATAAATCATGTATATAATTTCCCTCTCCACTTTTCCATTAACAATTCACAACACAGCAGTTTTTATCACTTATACCCACATAAGTTTAGTTGCCACCTATTACTGCCTAATTGCGCCCCCTCGAGACTAATCCGGACTACTTTCTTTATGGATTAGAGGTCGTTTTTTGCTGGGAATCTACAACATAAATAAGTGTACATTCGTATATCTGTAAATCAGACTTATTTTTCTCGTAGGCCCCTTTCAAAACTTTACTGGTTTCCGTAGACCCCCTGATGCTCATTTCTAACATATTCCCAAAGCTCATCAAAAACTGTGAAGATTCAGAGACTAAAAGTAAAATATTTTCTTGTGTTCTATTTATTAAAAATAATGTGATCACACACTTACAAGTTTTAAAAAATATAGCACGTAAAGGCATGAAAGAACTATCTCGCTCTGAGGAGTTATATTTTTTAAGAGCACTAAATAAACTCCCTACATGGTCGGCTCACTCTATTTGCATTTGATATATTTGTCAAATAGTTAAATTCTGTTGATGGCATATTTAATTTTATCGCTCCGAGTTTTAAAGTGATGCGAAAAATAATCGTCACTCGCATATTTAAAACATAAAACTTTAGACAACAAAACCGCAAAGCTTTTTACGCCATACTTCAAATTCAGAAACAAAAAAAGAGACCGCATCTAGATAAATCGATGGTAAACAAACAAGCAAGCAAGAAGCTCTAGAAGTGTACCACCGTCTCATCCTATTCAAAGCAGGATGGGAAAATGGAGTTGTAATTTACGCCTATCACAGTCAAGTGTTTGTGCCACGTGAAGGGACCAGTCAGCAGTCCCATCTTCTCAGTGAGAGGAAAAAACTAGACAGACCTTCTGAGATTGAAGGCAACATGAGTTTTGCCCACCTGCATCCACTCGATGGCTCCCAGTCATTGCTGAGCGAAGTAGCCACCCAGTTTCTGATGGTTGCTTCGATGGTCGAAGTGGGGAGTGCTATAACTGCGCAACCAGTCTAGGAATGCCTGGTCTAAGCCAACTCTGGCCAAAGGATCAAATGTCTCATTTCCAGGCACTCCACAGTGACCCAGAGTAAAGCACCCTCGTTATGTTTAGCAACATAATTTAGTCGGACATGCATTGCCGAACTAGTTTGGAAGTACTTAGAAAAGGCGCTGGCCAATGCATTAGGTGCAGCTCGGCTGTACCAGTAGACACGTAAACTCCTTTAACTCCACCTATTTTCCACCACGTAGTCTATGGCTTTGGGGATTGCAAATAACTCAGCTTGGAAGACAGAATCATCTTCCCCAAAAGAAAAAGTGAAACTTATTCCCATTAACTTCGAAAAATACTCCAGATCCTGACCCTGAGTCAGTTTTGGAGCCACACTCTACAATGTACGAGTGCTTAGAATAGATTTGTAAGTTTAATTTATCATCTCCTCTTTTTGCTAACAATAGAGGGCGCTTAAATCAGAAAATATTTGAGGTACAACTGTTGAACGGAAAAACGACATTTACTATGTTCCAAAAAAAGTTATCAGAAATAATTTTTTTAGTGTATTACTTTGAAAATTAATAGTTTTGTTTACTACTATAGGTACAAAAAAAAATTATAATTTTTGGTAAATATTTTTTATGAAAAAGTTGTTTGTGCCATGGAAAACTAAAAAGTATAAAATAAAAAATAAAAAAATTTAATATAACACGCTTTTATAAATGGTCTAAAAATTAGAAAATAATATTTCTCAGTCCCATAGAATTAGTTTTGATAACTTTTGATTTTGAAGTTTTAGCAGGAGTCATTATAAACCATTTATGAGATAGAAAATGAAAAGCGTGGGGTGAATGTAATAGACTTGAATTGATATGAAAAGAAATATATGTATGTATGTGAATATATGAATAACGACCGCTTAAAATCGATTTAAAATTTGTACTTTCTGTATTTGTATTTTTTTTGTATTTTAGGTATATGTTATGTAGTTTGACTATCGTCAATTAAATCTCATGCTTTGTATTACATGCGCTCCACGTTTTTCGTTTTCAATCTCATAAACGGTTTATAATGACTTTTGCTAAAATTTCGAACTCAAAAGTTATCAAAACAAATTCTATGGGACTGAGAAATATTATTTTCTAATCTTTAGACCATTTATAAAAGCGTGGTACATATATTAAAATTTTGTTTTTTTTTATTTTATTTATTTAAGCCATATATCATAAGATTATGGTATTGCCAAAATTTAAAACAAATTAAAGTATTACAATTTTCTTTTTAATACTACAAAAAATTAACCTATTTCTTATGCATGTAGTGCATAATTTTTATTAAATAGCGACCAAATTTGAAGCAATAATAATTTTTTTGGCCGAAACCCTAAAATTTTACATCGTTTAACAAAATAAAAAACAAATATAAATGAAAAATAGGCGATGTTTTATTTTTTATTTAGATACTTTGCTAAGATTTGCTAACAATTAGTAAAAAAAAAATTTTAATTTTCTTCTGTAAATTGGAAACTTGCATTTTGGCAGCAAAGGATGACGAAGTCCTTGATGAGGATTTGGTTTCATTTTTCGGAATCGGTTTAAGTCCGGTTACGGCTATTTCAAGAAGGGAACTTGTACAATTAAATAATATAATTAACTGATAAATATTTGATTTGAGTTACGATATGGGTAAGGTTTTTGGATCATATAAACTGTATGTATGTACTCCAAAACTTTGTAAAAAAATGTCCTTTACTTTATCGTGGTAAATATGGTCACCAAAAACATACTGACTCTAATGTTGTGTAAACAAAATTCATTTTAAAGTAGTTGAAAATACATGCAGGAAAAGGCAATTGACTGCTTCCTAGGATATCGCCATGCTAAATAATTGAGTTCGTTGCAGGTAAAATAGTGAGAATTTCAATTAGTTATCATTGAAGATAAAGTAGCTTATAAATTACTTTCAAACTAATTCAATTTCCTGCAGGGGTGTGACAACATAAACATACATACATAGCACGGTGGAGAGAATACAGAGGTGGCGCCGATGACGATACCGCTACTCGGCTCTCAGTGATTTTGACAGAATCAGCTGTTTTGGTGACGTCATAGTAGAGAAGACAGCAGTAGTGATGTGCTCAGTCAATACTTTCAAGTATTGATCGATATTCGGTAACGATTTAAAATGTATCCAATACTCTCGATACTCGGTACCAAAACATTTAGATTTCAAATAAAAGCGCACAGAGGCCAAAGATATGGAAAAAAACGACTCAGGGGAGACTCGCCAATAGAACCAATAGAGCTTTTAATACTGATTAAAATGAAAGATGTATATATGTCGGTTCCAGGCCATAACGCAGAGAAACTCTCACTTGTTTGAAGAATTTTTGTTCCAGCTGAATCGGACGATATCATTTTTGGAGGCCTAGGGGCAGATTCTATAACCAGTTAGCGACAATTTTCGAATCGGTATCGGGTTTGTTGACGTATGATATGAAATATTGTTACACCAACAAGTACGATGTCGATCCGAAACTTGTCGCTAACTGGTTAGATCTCCCCCCTGAAAAGCTTCTTCATCCGTTAAAACATTTTTCAGCACATCACTAGTCGCCCTCATTCGCGCCGCTCTCAGTTGTCAACTCTACGATGACGTCACGCTAAAATTACTCTCACGAATTCTGCTGCAATCGGCGCAATATTGTATTCTATCATTCTTGCATACATAGTACATGTTCATCCGTACAAATCACGTGCTGTGGTGTTGATGGAAATTCAACATTGGAAAGTAGATTTAGGCACGGTGCACATTAGAGCGATACGATATGCGATACGATACGCGATACAATATGAATGCGACATCGACATGCTGAGTACGTGGGAAGCGATGAAAACTGTGCACACTTGCACGACAGCGTCACCGCTGCGATATAATATCCCATGCGTATCGCACGTGCGACGCGGTTTTCTGAACGAGATGAGATTAGTATTGCGCGGCTTTTTTTGCAATAAGCATGATCGTTTCACAGGCGAAATCATCATCGAAATTTTTTTTTGTCGAATTGATAAAAAAACCATGTTTATGGAACTATACCGAAAAAAACTACTGTAAAACAGACCTGACTAGTTTGGCATTAAGAAATATAGCGTCTGAGGTCAAGGACACAGGTAAATGCACAAAATAATATTTTTCGTGATGGTTTATTTGCTTTTGTTTTCACACCTTTAAAAAGAAATTTAAAGAATCCAATAATTTTAAACCTATTTATTTTTGATTTTGAATAGCAAAAAAGATTTGGTGTTTGTTTAAATGTTAATGATTAACTATTTTGTTTCAAATATTCAAATAAATAGTAATCAATGCACTTAGAAACAATTAAGAAATATTCATGTAATTTACCATTAAAAGAAGAAATCAGATATGATAACAAATACGTATGTATTATTTTTGATTATTCGTTATATTTTTATATGTTTTTTTTTTCTTGAGTGTTATTTTATTATATTTAATAAGTTTATAAATTAAATAGAGAAAGTACAAATTTGTGTCCTCTATTACCCAATGCTTACAAAAATAATGAAGTAAAAATACCTGGTAAGTCATGTTATTTTTCAGGTAGGTTTTGCCGAGTGAAGTAAGAATCGAGATACGAAATTTTTGTCACACACCCACAAAATCTTGATTTACTTAAAAAAAAGCGGTTTTCCGCACTTATAAGCTTGTAACTCCGTTGACTATATACCGAGTTTAGACCTTTCGAATAGTATATGTATATAAACTTTTAGAAAACTTAAGAGATCTGGGTGTATTTTCTGTGTTAATTTTTTCCGTCTTTTTTTCAAATTTGGCAAAATTTTCACGCACTATTTTATAAAGCAACTATACTACTCCTGAATTGATGCAAAATTTACATTTAATATATAGTGATTTTTACTTTAAAAATGGGGGGAAGTTATTCAAAAAGAATATTTTTGGCTGTACAACTCAAACATTTTTGCCTAACACTTTTTTAATTCAGCCTTCACCAATTTCTCCTTGTAGCGGACGCAATATTCTGAAATAATGTGTCATGAAAATTTTAATATCTCATTAAATTTTTAGCTGACTTTGTAAAAATAAACATCAGTTTTACTCGATATTAAACATACTTTTCTTTAAATTTTTTAAAAGTTTATTGATATAAACATGGACCCATCATTTGAAAGGTCATTTCAATATGCGCGTAATTGAATTGAATATTTACCAATCTGCAGTACTTTCGTTGCAAATTAAACATGCAAATTAAACATTTCTCATTTTTTTTTGTTTTAACTTGGTTATTCACTTCACGGATGCTTTTTTAGAACGAACGCGGTCATTTCAATATGCGCGTAATTGAATTGAATATTTACCAATCTGCAGTACTTTCGTTGACGTTTATAGTAAGATAAATTACGTTTCTATTTGATTTTAAATTTTTTTTCCTTCAGTGTAAAGAGAGAAAAATCCTAATAGCCCAGTTATGCATACTTGCACTGCTTTACCATTTTTATGTAAAAATCAAAAACCAACAGAATTCCACATGTTAAGTGCTACGCGTTGGGTAACCGCTTACACGCAATGACCATTTAACAGATTCTTATATGACAACTCTCATGCAAAGCTAATAGCCCAGTTATGCATACTTAGATATAGCAGTGCAAGTATGCATAACTGGGCTATAAGTATGAATACGGTGACCATATTAACCAACGTAAAATAAAGGACATTTTTTTCAAAATGATTTGGGAATACGTACATATAACTTATATGTTAAAGTACCTTACCCATATCGTAGTTTAAATCAGATATTTACCAGTTAATTAACCGATTCTGAAAAATGAAGCAAAATCCTTTCCAAGGATTTCGCCATCCTTTGTTGCCAAAATGCGTTTAACATAATTCATACTGGACGCCGAAGCCAGCACACAGTGGTTCAAAATTGGAATTTAGTGTTCAGAATTCACCGTAGTCTTCATTTTTCAACCAATTTTTACTAAAAACAAAAAAAAAACTTTATTTTGGTGAAAATTTTTTGGGGAACCATACAATTGTTTCCAACTAGTCGTTGTTATGTATCATTTATTAAGTGGAACAGGAGAAGACATTTTCTTCAAAATTGCCACTTTTCTGCATTTTGCACTAAAAAATTAAAATAATAAAATAAAAATTCACAAATCAGGCTCAACTGGTCTCTTGCAAATATTATAAGCTGTCATAAAAAAAAATTATCAGATTAAGTGAAAAAAATGAAGGCTTCAGTGAATTACGAACATCTAAATGCCAGTTTTGAACCACTGTGCAGTAGGGGGTTTGTTCTTCTCTTTCAGTGGAACTTAAAACTCAGCGTGCAACACGATCCTGGGCACAACTTTCCCTGTGCTTTATAGATTGTGCAAAGATTACCTATTAAATGAAAATCCTTATGTGGGGTTATTTTATTTTTAGCTTTCTTATTCTGTGTTTAAAAATTTACCTCTGAAAAACGTAGATCTGATTTCAAGGACAGTTTAAGAAATAACGGACAAAAGGCGTCCTTTATTTTGAAAAAAATTATAAAGGACAGTGGGTTAAAATAAAGGACTGTCCTTTAAAATAAAGGACGGATGGTCACCGTAAATATGCATAACTGGGCAGTGTCGGTAATGCAGTGAATAGGAACAATTTAGATTTTCTTCGAGCATACTTTTCAACCTAAATTGAACTGTGAAATATTAAAGGGTGTGCGATTAAGCGAACAATGATTTTTTTAGAAGTTTTAGCTATTTTTATCATTTCTATGGCACAAAAAGAAAATATTCTGAAAAACATCAGTATAAATATCTTTGATTTTGGCAAAAGTAAAGAATTAGGCCCGATACTTAATTGTTTAAATTTTCTTTTTCTATGTAAAGCGGGGTTGAAGTCGCATCCCGTGAAAGCGTAAAATGCTGGAAGTGTCGAACACAAAACCAAACCAAATTTCTCGTACATTTCTGAGACGTTAATGAATCTTTCATTGTTTTTAACGCCAACGTGAATCCAAATTTTTACGTTATCTTTAACATGTTGCATGTTACCGAGCATTTTTATCAAAATATCAGTGTCGGAGCATCGAATGATGACATGGGAGTCCTCCTTGATTTTACTCACGTGAAATACAATTTTTGTATCGGATTCCTCATGCTCCACAGTGTTTCGACTACATGGGGGCAGGTGGAAAAAATAGTAAACGTTAACCGATTCCGTTGAAACTTAACATGTGCTCTAAATTTACTTAGAAATAGAGAATTATGAAATATGGTAAAGTTGGGTTGTTTGCCACGCCTTCCACACTTGTGGGCGGAAATATTTAATTTCGTCCGATTTCGATGAAATTTAGTTTGCGCTCTCTTCTTCATCAAAGAAAACTAAATGTAAAATATGGCGAAGATTGGCTAACTTTAACGGCTATAACTCGCCAAAAAAATTTATCAAATCATTAAATGCTATGGAATTTTTGTTAATTTTTGTTTATGCTTGAAAATTACACAGGTGCGTTTATATATTCTCACTACTGCCAATTTTTAAGATAGTTTTAGCATCGTTCGAAATTTATTTTCGCGAAAATCGCAAAAAGATGCTGGAAATGGAAACATTAAGAAAATCTAAAATTACATATATTTGCAAAATCGCGCGAAAGGATCAAATTATATGTTCGGAAACTGCATGAAATTCTCTAAAAAATGCATTTAGTTTCAAGACCTGACGAACCGGTACTCACATATTTTTACAAATAATCTAAAGCATATTTCATTCTAAGTAAATTTTTTTTACGAATAATATTTGAGGAGAAAAAACTGAAGTGAACGCGGAATATATGTATGTACATACATCGGTATAACCCCTCCTTTTTTTGAAGTTAGTTAATAAAGGATAAATACCTTGACTTGAGAAGGTTATTACATTTACATTACGTGGGTCTAGAAAAAATTATAGATTAAAAAACTTTGAAAACTTTCATATTCTCTTTTATTGAAAATACATAAGTGTAGTCTATGGTTAGTTAGTCGTTAAAACATTGTTTGGAAGTGAAATGAAATACTGCTTTAAAGAAAAACGCCTAGTTCGATATAAGTTGTTTTACTACAATTCCGCAGATATAGTATGTATGAATATGCTTATTTTTATAAATAACAACTTATTCTGTCATATCTTGAAGTCCAAAAGAATGGAGATCCTCACTACTCAATATAACTGAACGATTCTCCTCCAGGGATAGTGATGGGGAGTCGGGCATAACCAATCAATTCCTGACCTCAATTAATGGATTATTTTTAGTTTCGATGGTGCTTCTAAATTCGTTGATTTTTGGATCAGAGGAGATCAGGAGCATTGTAAACAAGTCTCTATTGGTGGCAGACCGAGAAAACTTTCGCGTATTAAATTCCCGAAATCTCCGACAATCTTTATTTCGGGCTTCTTGGGCCTCCTCTGACAACTTTCATATCGGCAAAATCATGTGGTTGATTATATCTACACTGTGATTAAAATTCTGTGTACCGTAACGGGCATGTAATACCGAGAATACAGACTAAGATACAAGGCTGCTGTTTTCTCCGAAAAACTTTTGAATTTGTCTGTTCTAATCTGATACCCAGACGTAAGAGCGGAAAGTATAATGTGAAATTTGTGTATCAAGCCTTTATCAAGGCCAGTAATTTCAGCACTTTTCTCAAAGTTTTCAAAAAACTTTCTGGCAGTATTTCCCAGAAAGACGTAAAGTTCCTAGAAGACGCTTAGTAGTTACATCTAGCATAGACTGCAACGTACAACTAGCAGTTATCTCATCAACCTGAATACATTCATCAGGTGGAAAGCATTTTTTTTTCGCTTTCGTTAAAGAATAAAATGAGGTAACCAAATCATGTCCTACACCAAGAGCTGCGTTCCTTAATAACTTGTTACTATTAGTAGTCAATTTCGCGTCACACACATCCTTGATTTGAAGCAGATTTGATTTTCATTCCTTTACCACAATCTAAGTCATCACTTAAGTTTTTTATAATATTTGCTGCATCTTTGTTCCTTGCCTGCCTGAGCGCGTGTTCAGCAGCAAACAAAATCTCTTCTAATGTACAGTTATTGAGAATGCCTTCTACCTTGCGTATTTGAGTTTTTTGCTTCGTTCTGGTAGCTTCGTTAGCAGCACAATTTAGATCTTCCGAATCGCCCGTAAGCAGAACAAAATCGTCTCCATTCAACCATTGCTACGTTCCACTTTTGATAAATCTTTTCCGACCACATTTTAATATTGCTTTTCAGCTTCTGTCTTCCACTATCAGAAATACAAAGGTGATATTTAAAAAGCACATATTTGTAAATATTCTCGTTTCTCCCATCTTTGGGGTGATTTTTACATTCCTCGAAGAATTCTTTTCGTGAAAGTATGCAAAAAAACAGCTGAAAATCGAAAAATTAAGAAAATCGAAAATTACCAAAATTTGCAAAGTCGCGCGCAAAGATCCGATTATATGTTCGGAAACTACACGGAATTATCTATACCGTGTGTCTAATTTCAAGATCTGACGGACCGGTACTCAAATTTTCTTTATTAATAATATATAGCATGTGCATTTCCAAGTAAAATTTTTCATAAAAAAAAGAATTAAATGACAAATAAATGACAAATACCTTCACGCGAATAATCCACGACACCTGCGGAATGATTGCAATCGAAAAAAAGTTAAGTCGCTTTTATGGGTTCACCGCCAAATGCAGCTAAACTGATGACTCCGTATCATGCCGATTTTACCATTTCTTTGAAAATGTACCGCTTGTAAAGAGGGGCGGGAAGCAATTGATGTAAAATTTGGCATTTATGACTTTTACTTTTCCCCCTCTAAGCCCAACAAGTTTTTTTCATCAACTGTCACCATGACTTATTTCCACCTGCCTCCATATAGTCGAAACACTGTGTGCTCAGAGCATGACAAGCTTGGCTCTTCAGACATCGCAACTTTGTCTTTTATTTATTGGAATTTGGCACTGGATTTAAAATTTACATAGAGGATTTTATTACCTATGTAGGCGGCCATTTCGCCAATTCCAATTTCCAATTTTTATCAGTAGCTCGACAAAGGCTTCTTTATAATTTATATTCTTAAATTCATTTCCGAAATTCGAAGGACGTTCTTGGTTAGGTCCCAAAAGCTTTGTCTTAGCCTCAGCAAGGGCATCCCTGAAGGCCTTGCACGCTCCCGACCCGGGTAGGTGATGAGCATTTTTCTGTCCATCTCCTGCCGAGCACAGGTAGCAGCTTGGGCTTTCTTTACACGCAGAGGCTATGTGGCCCTGCTGACCACATTTCCAGCATGAACTGCTTCTGTCTGGGCCTTTGCATGCCGCCTTTTTGTGGCCATACCCCAGACAGCGGAAACACCTTTGGACATCCGCGCGCTCTCGGACGCGGCAGATAATCCAACCTACTCGCAGCTTCCCCTTTTCAATAAGAGTCCGGCCTGGCAGTTCGTCGATTTCCACCACAGCCATTCTTTGTTCTCGCGAGTTTACAGCGAGGAGAGAGACGCGGAGTTGGCCATTCATCTTGTCTCCTAACTCCCCGCGTATAGCGTTCTCCACTTCTGGGGCCGTGGTGGGCAGTCCATGCCCAGAACTTCTAGACGTAAACGTCTAGTGAGAATACGGGCGTCTCCAAGCTGGCCAATGGCAGTGCACGCAGTTTCCTTAAATGCTGAGTGGCCGCCACAGCGCTCCATTTCGATGAGCACGCCGCCTTCGCGGGTTTTCCGAACAGATCGAATTACGGTCTCCGTCTTCTCGGGTTGGAGCTTACCACGTATCGTTCCCAGCACCTCTGCATAGGTTTTGCCTTCAGCTGGCTTAATGATTAATTTGGCGAGACTCTTCTTTTTTCTCACCCTCTTCTTTTTTTGCGGCTGGTCGCCTCGCCCTTATTGACCAAGGGTTCACCTGGCGCTGGCCCTGGATTGGGCTTTCTGCTTTTTCCAACCGTTTTCCATTGATTGTCTGGTACGGTTTTCTGTGCATTGTTGTTATTATTGCCATTATTATTAGGATTATTAATAATAATGTTTTTACTACTATTATTATTATTAGCAGTAGTATTTTTTTTCTTTTCCGGCTCGCCTGTAGGGGAGTCGGATCGAGTTCGACCTCTCTTTTGCGAGCCAGGGCCAGCCTTCCGCAGCTCGGAAAGGGTAGACCCTTTCCGGCGCTGCTCTCGGAGGTAGCTTAATATATTTAAGCTCTCCTCGATTTGGGCCATACCTGTTTTTATGTCCATGGACACATTCTTTTGCTTAGAGACAGCGCTCTGCATCTTCTTCAAGACGAGCCGAATCTGGGCCAATTGCTCATCTTCATTGCCTTCGCAAGTTCCCAAGCTTGCGGTGACATGCTAGTCGCTGTTTGCAGCAGCCGGCGTTTGAAGACGACTATCCCGGCTGCCGGGAGTTGCCGTTTGGCAAGGTGTAGCCTTCTGCGCCACGCCGGCGGCTTTCTCCGTGCTCGTGGTGCCGGAATTTGCCTGCAGAGGAGTTTGTGGCGGGGAGCGCACGACTCTACTGCTCTTCCTGAATGCGCTGCATTCTTCCTCCGTATCATCGACGTTGGTTTCATTTATTGGTTTTGTTTTAATCATTTTCGATCAATTGGGTCTCCGCTTCAAGCCGCTATCTCCACACGTAGCGCAGTCGCTTTTAAGTGTCCCGAAGTTCCCTTCTCTCAAAGGAGCAGGCCATCGCAAGGGTTGACACAAGTCCTTATGGGATATTGTGTTCAGAGCCAAGACAGCGCAAAACCAGGAGTAAATCTCAACTGGACCTGTGCGGCCTACTAAATGGCGACGTGTATTGAACGTACTTGAAGACCTGCCAGGGTTTTAACGAGACGTAGGCGATCGCAGCATTAGCCCACCAGCCATTTCTGTGCTACTGCTCTCGCCAGCCCAATATCAGACTAATCGTATACATGCTCCAGTATGCCATGAACAGGATCTAACTGGTCTCAATCCTGGGATGCTTTTTGGGGGGCGGCATCTGTTCGCCCGGACACAGGAGATTCATCAAGCATTTCTGATCTTTTAATTATTATTATTATTATTATTATTATTATTATTATTATTATTATTATTATTATTATTA
>NW_023459849.1:0-47361 GCF_013731165.1 Rhagoletis pomonella | reverse complement strand
TTCTGTTTGTCTGTCATTATTTATAGCCGTGTTAAATCGTCGTTGGTTCATAGTTAGGTACATCTCAGCGGATTATATTCTTTCGTTCAACTAGTAGTTTCAGTTCTGTGTGTACATCCCCAGGTAGAAATTAGCTGCTCGCCTCTTTTTTGATTAATTTTTGCATGGATTAGCAGGTAGGTAAAAATCAGTTATTTTCTCTCTCTTTGTTTCTGTAGTTTGGACCTGCATTTCATTGTTTATGGTAGTTGCAGGGTTTCTGTTTTGTTTTGCGTATAGTAGCCTGAGTGGTTCGAATAATATATTGCATTATTGTTTGTAAATATAAGGAGAATAAGAATTTGAGTCAATTTAGCCATATCCGTCTCTCTGTTTTCTATGTTATTTGGTGTCAGTACTCCGAATTTGGGAAATTTTGTTGTAGCATGGCCACACATCTCTGATCGTTTTGGCAAATATTTGGTATATATTTTCTTCTTATTCTTCTTCTTCCCAGACTTACAAACAACGGACAAAAGTTAATATATCAACTGATGTATTCATTAAAGGTATAAAAAGGGTAAGTGGCACAATACGGCTGTTTATTAAAGTAAAACCTTCTAAGAACCTATCCACAGACCATACCATATGCCTTTGTCATTTCTTATTTACATACTTACTTCCCAATAAACATTATGGCGAACTTTCGAAAATGACCTTCGAAATCCAATATGAATATCGAATTGAGAACGAACTCATGACCAACCTTAGTTTTCTAACGTTCATAGTGTATCTAAAATACACTCGAGATGGGTTTATGGTTTGCCGACCGTCCCGTTTTCGGCGGGGCTGTCCCGGATTTAAGAGCTATGTCCCGGTCCCGGTACAATACCTGCCGGGACGCAAAATGTCCCGGTTTTTTTTTTGCTATTTATGGCCTTATAACAATTATATTCAACAATTTGATTAAGCTTGAGGCCGTTATTAATATGAAAATTTTAGTGGAAAATCAACAACAATTTATATTTTGGTAGAATTTAAAGCTGCTATTTTGGGCACCTATTCTGCTGCTATTTAGACTTGACCATGTGGTTGATGTTTTTGTTGGTGTTTTGTTAATAAATATTCTATTTTTAGAATGTTTAACTTTAGGTTTACTCGTCCCTAAGTTATTTTTTGTTATTTATGGCCTAATTTTACATTCTTTGCTTTTCTAAAAAGAAAATTTCCAAAAATACAGCATTAAAATTGATGTCGTTTGTTACAGATTGTGTATGTAATTTTACCTACCCTCTTTCCTAACATCAGTTTTTTTTTTACATTTTCGGGCTAGTTTTGGGCAAATGAGTGTAAGTGCGAGATTTATGGCCATGGTTCTCTGCCATAACGACACAACTCGACTCATTTCATATATTTCAGCAGAGCCAATTAAAGATTTTGTGTTTCGTAATTTGGCAATAATATGTCTTGGAACGTAATTATTCCGGATTATTTGCAGTCATTCAGTAGAGAACATTTGTAAGCTTTCAAATTATGACTTTTACTACATTTTTTAGTAGGCGTTGGACTGCAAAAATACGAAAGAGGTAATAACTCGTAATTAGTTAATCGAAAAAAAGTCCATTTGTATTGCTGAACAACGGCACAAAACGAAAAGTGTGGTTCTTTCCCATAAAAAATTTATGTCTCACTGAGTGCCGTTATTTCACCTAAAAGCATGACTAACCTATCCAGAGTTTTTGACTCATGCCAATATTCACGATAAATGTGAGATACGTGCAACTGTTCAGTAGTAAGCGACGGCATGTACGTCTAAACGTCAAATAGTTCAAAATTATCAATTTAAGATTTGAGCGGCAGAAAACACAATAACGTCAAACTAATGGTTCCCTTGATATTTTTTTCACTTATTTTTTTCACAAACTCGCCTGGAAAAATAGTCTGGCCGACTTCGGGCAAGTGAGAAGCAAATATTACTCGCTCGAAATGGCTCTCAACAGCCCGATAACCAACCAAAGGGACATATATTGGCCACTTTTTGGGCACCTGCCGGCGAGAAAAAGAACAGGCTTATTGTGCGTCCCGGTTTTAAGAATCCATGGGTTCGAAAAAAAATTAAAACCATAGTAACAAGAGAGAAAGTGAAATCCAGCTTATTCTCGGAACTATAAGTACGGTGACCATATTAACCAACGTAAAATACAGGACATTTTTTTTTTAAATGATTTGGAAATGCGTACATACAACTTGTATGATAAAAGTACCTTGCCCATAACGTAATTTAAGTCAAATATTTACCATTTAATTATATAATTTAATTGTATAAGTTCCCCTGCTGTAGCGAAAAATGAAGCCAAATCCTTTTCAAGGACCTCGCCATCCTTTGCTACCAAAATGCGTTTACCATAATTCATACTGCACGATGAAGCCAGCACACAGTGGTTCAAAATTCGAATTCAATGTTCATAGTCCACTGGAGCCTTCATTTTTCCACCAATTTTTACTAAAAACCAAAAAAAAATTTTTATTTTGGTGAAAATTTTTTTATAACATTTAAAAATTGTTTTGTGTATTTTTTTGTTTTGGGAGAACCATACAATTACTTTCAACTAGCTTTTGTTATGTAACATTTATTAACTGGAACAGAAGAATACATTTTCTTCAAAGCTGCTACTTTTTGTGCACTTTGCACAAAAAAATTGTATATAATCAAATTAAAATTCAGAAATCAGGCTGAACTGGTCTCTTGCAAATATTGTAAGCTTTCATAAAAAATAACAATTAATCAAATTAAGCGAAATATGAAGTGAATTAATGCCAGTTTTGAACCACTGTGCAGCAGGGTGTTTATTGTTCTCTTTCAGTGGAACTGGAAACTCAGCGTGCAACACGATCCTGGGCACAACTTTCCCTGTGCTTTATAGATTGTACAAAGATTACCGATTAAATAGAAACCCTTAAGTGGGGTGCGAAGCAAAGTGGCGAAAGTTATCATTATATTTTATAAGGGACATTTTTATTTTTCATATTCTGCGTTTAAAAATTTACCTCTGAAAAATGCAGAGCCGATTTAAAGGTCAGTTTAAGAAATAAAGGACAAAAGGCGTCCTTTATTTTGAAAAAAATTATAAAGGACAGGGGGTTAAAATAAAGGAGTGTCCTTTAAAATAAAGGACGGATGGTTACCGTAACTATAAGACAATCACTCACTCTCTCTCATTATAATTTCAATTCAATAATGATGGATTTCGAATTCATAACGAAGGGAAAATATATTGTATAACAAAGGCTCCGTTTTGCTGGAGAATGGCCTAGTTCTCGAATCGAATTATCGAGGGTGAGTCTCAAAAAAAATATTTGTTTTCCAATCATTTTCGAATTTTTCGCCAAGCACAATGTTTACTGGGTTATCATATAACTACCCAGAAAAAACTTTGATTCTTGATAAGCGCTTATTTTTTGTATCGTTGGAATAATGCCTTAGAATATGCCTCAAGGCGAAATTTTACACTTATTCGCTTACCCATTACATTACATGTAATGTAAGCTTATTAGCTTACCTCCAATGACAAGCCCATGTTAAAGTAAAGCATTATGTAAACTTAAAGGTAAGTGGTGAGTCTCGATTGGGTAGCCACTTTTCGATTGGGTAAGCATGAGCCATCATAGCTAATACCGAAGTACTGCGCATTAAAATTGGTATATCCCGAATCGCAACAAATGAATTTCAAAAGAAAAAAGTATTACTAAAAGATGCCCTATGTATAAATAAGCAATAAATTGGTTACTTTCATTTGCACTTTGAGGTTAGGATATCTCAAAATTCTGACGTGTTAGAATTTCTGCGGCCAGATTTGGATTCAGCACCAAAAACTCTTCACCACGTGTTTCTGTCAGGTGGTAAACTTTTGTTGAACTGTGTTATAAGAGAAATTAGAAATTCGAAAAATCAACGCGATTTTGGGACGCTACTCACTTCGTGAGACTAATTGAAAAATTACGTGCTATTTTAAGTAAAATAGGGCCAAAACTGGCACGATTTGACCCAAACTGGCAGTCCAGTTCACACGCCTACAAGTGGCACCATACTTTTAGGCTCTCTTTGTTATCCGTATATCTATGCATTTTGTTCACTTTCATAGCCATAAGTTGTAGTATCCCTCGCGCCATCTGGATTCCGAATTCTCTTATTCGTCTCAATTTTATGGGTTAAACCCGGCAGCGTAATCAATAAATTTTTCACCTACCCTTTTCACTACGAATCTCCTGACCAGTAGGTTGGCTTGCCGAAGTGATGTTGGTGACATGTTGCAACTTGTCAGATGCGAAGCAGCCCCACTAACCGCTTGATTAAAAGCTTTCTATTGCAGTAGAGAAGTGAAACAATTGCCCATACTGACAGCTCGGTTTGGTAACAATTTCAAGTAAAGACGGGCCAACATAAAGCTGGATGTGAGGCAGATGCTGTGGGTTTGGTAAACTCACCAGACAGACAAATTAAATGCCAAACTGCGACCGAGGAAAGCTCGAGAGAAGGATGGGAATTGGAGATAAAGGTAAAAGTGAACATTTACTGCCACCTGATGACACACTGTCAGTCAAGCAAACAAGTAAATCGTCCGGACTGATCAACACTCGAGCTTTGCTATGTACAATGATTATCACAGAAATGGTTGAGGAAAATACGGAAAGAGTGGGAAGAATAGTTGGCAGGTAACGTGTTAATGTCACAACACACGCAGGCACAAGCGGGCGCCAAAGAAAAAAATCTGACGGACAAACATGAGGAGATGGCGCACAGTGGTAAAGACGGCCAATCTAGGTGGACATTGATCATAGTTTCTAAAGAAATACTCGAAATCACCAGAAAATTTATGAGTATCTTCTTAGGATCTAAAAGAGTTTTCAGTTTGGTGACCACCTTCATACTTTTCCAAGTTTCTAAACTTGACCATTTATAGAAGCTAAAAAAATAGTAAACAAAGGTGCTCATCCAAAAATTAAAGTTTTTTACAACAGGGAGTTTTCTGTAAATCTTTGTTATAAGTTCTATAAGGCTAGGAATAGATGTTTAATTGCGTTCAGGTTTGAGAATATATCTTTTTTTGCCAGCCGATATTTGAATATTTATAGGAACACCTTTTTCAACTTTTAAGAAAATATAATATATTTTTTTTGTCCCGATTTATAGTCTATACTATAATCCTCCAACTATGCGACGCAACAGCTTTTGCGACAGTCGCATTCGCCACTCACCGAAAACATAAGAGTTGGGTACCGTTTGTTGACGTCCAAATCGAATGACGCTTCTTTCGGAGCTCTATCTGCATATGATCCTTATTATTAGATATCTGTGTTCGTATGGAAAAGTAGCTTATGTCGAAAGGCGGGCTTTAGTATAAATCGGCATTCGCAGCATACGATTGCGAATGACTCACCGGCGCTGAGCCGTAGAACAACTTTTGGCAAAGAAACGTGCAAGAAATAGTTCCGATACTAGCAAGGCAATATTTTTGTTAAGTCTCATCCAAAACTTCCTTGTCGTTTAAAGAATAAAGAGAATGCCGCATTATACTAAAGCCAGCCTTTCGACATAAGCTACTTTTTCACACGAACACAGATAAACAAGGAACCTTTTTTATTATTTACGAAATTTATTTTGTTTATTTTTATTTGGTTTATTCATATTATTCATCTATAAATTCACAGTCCAATAGGTGGAAAACATCAAAATAGGAAAGAATAAAATTCAAATCGTAGGTAGCTTTACTCATCCATTTCTAGGAGCTCGGAAGATTCGCTTGATTTGCTATTAGAGCCATCTGGCACCTGCAGGAGGGTAGGCAACGTAAGTTTTTTGGGAAAGGAGATGGGGGTTAATATAGAAGCCCTATGGGTCTGGATGATTTAATTTTTAGCATACTCTGTATACAGAGAAATTTTCGTTTTCCAATTTGTATAGAACGTTTTACTTTTAAAAACGTTTTGACCCAGGTTTTGCACCTACAATATATCGCTAGCTTAGAGTGAAATGTTGCTAAGTCCACTTTTTATGAACAATTAGTTTTTGATGCAGGAAGCAAGGAAAATTGAAAATGCACCGTTTCTGAAAGGATCTAAATACTTGTTTTATTTCTACCCGTTTTATTCCGTGATGTGCAAAATTGCTAAGTACAAAGTAGTCACAGAAAATTTGATAAGTCCAAAAAAATATGAATATTTCTTTTACTCTATCGAACTCGATTTGTATTGAGGGGATTATTTTTGAATATTTATGTACATATGTATGTATGTATATTAGGCTGGGTCGATTTTGTATGGGCGAAAATAAAAGGCATTTGGCCGTATTGTAATAGTAATATTATGATGTCTTAGGTCTGAGCCAATTGTTATTGGCCAAGAAAGGTTAATTTAAAACTTATCTTTAGCCCGCGCAATTGATTCAAAGTGTATGAATTTTGAAAATGAAACTTTGGCTTGTAATATCTATGAATGCGTTAATTGTTATAAACAGGACGATATATCAAATTAAGGGTTATTAAATTTAGTACCTCACGTTCATTTATCATTTTTCAATAAGTCTACCCATTTTGAAGATATTAAAATAAAAAATAAGAAAACTATAATTTTCCCTTATGAATTTTCAATTCTCCATTACTTCAGCAACCAAGTGAAAAATACAAAAAGGTAAGACGAGATTTATTTCAAACGTTTTAATGCTTTCGGATGTTTATATAATATTAAAATTACCTTGGACTTGGTCACGCCGATTTGGTCAGTTTTCAAGATCGTGGTGAATGAAGTCAAACATGTTTGTCAAAGATTAGAAATCGTTTGATAAGTTAATAGTAGTTGCAAACATAAATATAAGTATTTGCATACATTAACATAATACTATTAGGGCGAGAAACGTCCATTTTAAGTCCATTTTTGTGGTTTCTAAATTTTCCGTTATATGAAAGTAGGGAACGTGCAACAAGTGTTTACATAAATATTTTAGTTAATTCCATTATGTGAAAAAGTAACTGTAGGTAGGTAAATGCAGTAGTCTTTACCATATCCTGGAAAATCCTTTTGAGGTCTCTCCAATTAGATTTGCAGTATTTAAAAGCAACTTTGCCTAAAGACCATCATAATTTTTACGATAGTTTGCCACATGAATGATTTTAGTTTCAGCGAACAATACTATTAATTTAATCTACCATTAATTGTTTGTTCATTATTATTTTAATGTATACGTTGTTGTTTATAATAAACAAGTTCGCAACTACGTTTCAAATATGTATAAAAACAAGTAAGAAAGTCTAAGTTCGGGCGGAGACGAACATTAAATACCCGGCGCAAATATTAAATATATGCTTTTTCACCTTTCCGAAACCTACCGCTAGATGGTAAGCCGGGGTGTATCAATTTTGAGTAAATTAGCGTCCTTCAATTTCGAAATATTAAAGTTTCAAGCATTTCTGAAATTTACCTTTATATGAAAAGCGGCCGTAATTTTAGTCCGATTTAATAATTTTCAATGCTTTGCTTTCATGTGGCAAGCACAATAACCACACCGAGTTTGGTACAAATTGGTAGAACGGTTACCGATATACATATATGTGATCATAAGTGGGCGGTGCCCCGCCCATTTTCCAAAATTTTACCATAAACGTATTTCTTGGTAAAGAATTGTTGCAAGCATCAATTTTGAATAAATTAGCTTCAATATTTATTGATTTATCGAAGATTATGTATTTCCTAAGATATACACATGTAACCATAAGTGGACGTGGCTACGCCCATTTTCCAAAAATTTATAATATTCTTATTTTTCGTCTGAAATGTATTGTAAATATCAATTTTGAGTGAATAATCTTCAGTAGTTACTAAAATATCGCAGTTTTCGTATTTCCGAAAATTACCGTTATATGGGAAGGGGGCGTGGTTATTGTCCGATTTTTTAAATTTTCGGCCATTTAGTATGCTGTGCCAAGACCAACAAATGAGCCAAGTTTGGAAGAAATTGGTGCAGCGGTTACCAAGATATACTCATGTAACCATAAGTGGGCGTGGCTACGCCCATTTTCCAAAAATTTAAAATATTCTTATTTTTCGTCTGAAAGTCATTGTAAATATCAATTTTGAGTGAACTACCTTCAGTAGTTACTAAAATATCGCAGTTTTCGTATTTCTGGATATTACCGTTATATGGGAAGTGGGCGTGGTTACAGTCCGATTTCGCCCATTTTCAATACCAACCTACCTTGGATTAAGGGAAACCTACATACCAAATTTCGTTGAGATATCTCAATTTTTGCTGGAGTTATCGTGTACACGGACGGACGGACAGACGGACAGACGGACAGACAGACATGGCTTAATCGATTTATTTTTTCATCCTGATCATTTATGTATACATTTGTCTATATCTATCTCGATTCGTTTTGGCTGTTACAAACAACCGTTATGTGAACAAAATTAATATACCCACAAGTGCGCTCGGGTATAAAAAATTCGCACTCTTCTTTTTCAGAAAATTTATTTAGTCTGAACTGAAAATGCCATTAATGGGATCGTAAAAGAGCGGCCGCTGTGGTGTAGTGGTAATCAGTGCGCGCTTCCACTGCGCAGAGCCTGGGTTCAAGCCCTGGTCAAAGCAACATTACAAACAAATTTAAAAGATAAAGTTTATCCTTAACAGCAGTCGCCCCTCGACAGGCAATGGCAAACCTCGGAGTGTATTTCTGCCATGAAAAACAGCGTAAAACTGTAAGTCCCTTCCCTTTGTGTGACAACATCAAGGCGCACGCCACAAATCGGAGGAGAAGCTCGGCCAAACACTAACATATGAATAAGCGCCAATCTAGTTATTACACAAGGGGACAAAAATGGGAAACAATTTCGTTGCATCAAATGTTAAAGATGTTTTGGACTTTTTTATGCTGATTAGGAATCCGTAAGTATAAAGTCTCCATCAGCTATAGATTTGGAAAAAAACGAGGTCAAAGTGTCAAAAAAACGCGTGTTTTGCAATATTTTAGAACTCATAGCAAAGTAACTAAAGGTGATATTAGGCTTAAATTAAAACTAGAAGTCTCGATTACTATCCCTGAAATTACCCTTGAATTGATGGTCACTTATAGTAATCAGCATAAAAAACTGTTCACTGTTCCCTTGTGTTATTATTATTGGAAAATTTGCTAAGTCCAACAAAAAAAATTTAAGAAAAAAGTAGAAAATTTGCTAAGTCATAAAATTATCTACAAAATTTGTAAAAAAGCAGACTTTTTTATTACTTGTTTTTTTAATAAAGGGTAAATGAAAAACGCGAAACATTGCATTCAAAGTTTTGCAAAATACTTAAAGAAAATTACTTAGGAACGTTTTTTGTGTCTCCTGTACAATTGAAAAAAATGGACTTAGCAACCTTGCACTCTAAGCTAGCGATATATTAAAATTTTGAGAATGAAAATTTTCAATTCAATTTCCAAAATCCATGTCTTTGTTTTAGATACGCACATTTTCAAATCGTTTTTAAAAACGATCGTTTAATAACTGAGCATGCGCATGTTGAAATTAAATCCTAAGATGTCCTTTCTTCGTTTTAAAAATATGCGTTTTCAAATATGATATTCAAATTTTATTTTTATTAAATCACAGCAAGTCATTTGGTATATACATTGTGAAAAATATATTGATATACTTATAAATATGTTACAAAATTTAATTAATAAAATACAGATCTTTTATATATATGTGACCTGGTCTACGGAAAGGGGGCTTAGGTGTCAAAAAATCAATTTTCACTTTTTGGTTGATTCGGATGGAAGATGAGATGCTTTTTCACGTGGTGAAAAGCAGAAAATCCTAACTTGCTTAGAAGTGTACTAAAAATGTAGAGAAAGTGTTACTTTTTTTAAATGTTCCACACTAGCAACTTACACGATGAACTATAATAATATTCCGACCAACAACAACACTTACTGGACCAACAACAACACTTACTGGACGTCCGGCGCGGAGAACAATTAACGAGATAATGAGAAACTGACGAAACGAGTTGCTTACTTTTAACAGCTTTTTCACAGAAAACTAGTTTTCGCACGTAAGCTCCCTTTTCGTAGACCAGGTCACATATGCTATATACATAATAAACACATACATACAGATTAGGGATGTTAATTTTTTCGATTTTCACGATTCCGGGATTTTCAGGACGTCGTTGGTTTAATCCCGGGATCCCGGGATCAGTCCAGGGCTTTAGATATTTATTATTTTTCAACAACTTAACATGGAAAAATTGCATCAATATCGTTTGAGAAGCTCTCCTACCATATAATAAATAATAAGTAAATGGGTTTGGAACGTAGTTTTTTATTTAAAGCGAAAATTATTTCATAAGTAGCAAAACGAAAGAGAGTAATCAAAGAGTAATTAAATTTATATACATTTAATAATATTTTAGCGGGTACATATCTGATAAAGTAATTTAAGGTATGTCGAAAAAAGCTCGATGCAAAAAAAAACTTAAGTCAAATGCATTTTTGGCGTTATTTATTTAATTTCGTTCGTTGTTCTCAGTAAAATAGTGAATATATTATAACGATCGTTTTTGTTTTGCGAATGTTTCATTTTAAAGTCGTAAATGCAAATACTGTATAGTTTGTGTTGTATGAAGTAAAGTTATATCAAAAAATTTTATTTTACAATTTCTTTTAAAAACTTGCGTTTTTCCTGTATCGTTTTCTCTGTGTTGATATTATAACGGGTGATTTTTTTGAGGTTAGGATTTTCATGCATTAGTATTTGACAGATCACGTGGGATTTCAGACATGGTGTCAAAGAGAAAGATGCTCAGTATGCTTTGACATTTCATCATGAATAGACTTACTAACGAGCAACGCTTGCAAATCATTGAATTTTATTACCAAAATCAGTGTTCGGTTCGAAATGTGTTTCGCGCTTTACGTCCGATTTATGGTCTACATAATCGACCAAGTGAGCAAACAATTAATGCGATTGTGACCAAGTTTCGCACTCAGTTTACTTTATTGGACATTAAACCAACCACACGAATGCGTACAGTGCGTACAGAAGAGAATATTGCGTCTGTTTCTGAGAGTGTTGCTGAAGACCGTGAAATGTCGATTCGTCGCCGTTCGCAGCAATTGGGTTTGTGTTATTCGACCACATGGAAAATACAGCTCGTGCAAGAACTGAAGCCGAACGATCTGCCACAACGTCGAATTTTCAGTGAATGGGCCCTAGAAAAGTTGGCAGAAAATCCGCTTTTTTATCGACAAATTTTGTTCAGCGATGAGGCTCATTTCTGGTTGAATGGCTTCGTAAATAAGCAAAATTGCCGCATTTGGAGTGAAGAGCAACCAGAAGCCGTTCAAGAACTGCCCATGCATCCCGAAAAATGCACTGTTTGGTGTGGTTTGTACGCTGGTGGAATCATTGGACCGTATTTTTTTTCAAAGATGCTGTTGGACGCAACGTTACGGTGAATGGCGATCGCTATCGTTCGATGCTAACAAACTTTTTGTTGCCAAAAATGGAAGAACTGAACTTGGTTGACATGTGGTTTCAACAAGATGGCGCTACATGCCACACAGCTCGCGATTCTATGGCCATTTTGAGGGAAAACTTCGGAGAACAATTCATCTCAAGAAATGGACCGGTAAGTTGGCCACCAAGATCATGCGATTTGACGCCTTTAGACTATTTTTTGTGGGGCTACGTCAAGTCTAAAGTCTACAGAAATAAGCCAGCAACTATTCCAGCTTTGGAAGACAACATTTCCGAAGAAATTCGGGCTATTCCGGCCGAAATGCTCGAAAAAGTTGCCCAAAATTGGACTTTCCGAATGGACCACCTAAGACGCAGCCGCGGTCAACATTTAAATGAAATTATCTTCAAAAAGTAAATGTCATGGACCAATCTAACGTTTCAAATAAAGAACCGATGAGATTTTGCAAATTTTATGCGTTTTTTTTAAAAAAAAAGTTATCAAGCTCTTAAAAAATCACCCGTTACTTCAAATCCATGTGACTCGTGAGGCGGAGAAATACGGAGAAAAAGAGTTACATCATTGCAAAAATTATGTTTTATGGTTATTTAAAGCGTAACATTTCGTAAATCTACAGCATAATTCAACACCTTTCGGAATGTAGTATTAACTGACTGCACATACTGTACTTACCTCTACTAAGTGCACTCAGAGCAAAACAATTGAGTACCGCTACATTACAAGCCGGCAGAACAATATGCTACACGGTCTTAACTTCGTACAGAACTTTGGACCTTTTTACGTTGGAAAGAGGGACATGTTTACAAGTTTTAATACATTAGATCTCATTTTTGATGAAGTGAAAATGGTGCCAAGTCCATTAGTTGATCTGTTGACATAATATTTTTTTCGAATGTCCACTTAGATTGACCGTTTTTACCACTGTGTGGCGTGGTCAGGCGACAGTGGAAGTCAAAAACTGTTGTCATGTTGTTGCCGCCTTGAAAATTGAAAGTTTCGTTGTGGTTTGGAATTTTATTGCATAAGATAAAGTAAATGCTCCTACATGTATAGGCGATGCGAGCGGCCAATCAAACATTTTTGGGGAAAGTCAGTACAGTGCATGGCGTGTAGAAGTAGCAATTATGTAGTAAATACACACGCATGTAGATATGTAAGTACACATAAATGCGTGTGCAGCCTTCGTGGTAAACGGAAGTTGTCAAGCTCAGTGGATTTCACGCACTGTTGGGTAAGCAATTTGCAAAATGTCCAAACCAATAATACAACAATAACAACTATAACAGCTACAACAACCACGGCAACAAAGCGAATCAGCAACCGGACAGAAGTCAAATACCGAAAGGATAACAACAAGGATAACAACGTGGTTAGTTGGTGTCAACTAAAGGATAAACAAAAATGTATAATGCAAGTAACGCAGGGAAGAAGAACGTAAAAGAAGACGAAGCAGTATGCAGCAGCAAGAAAATACAAACAGGTAAACCCGAAAGAGCAGCAGCAATGGCCTAAAAAGTTGAACGCTAAATGCAATTATCCTTGTAGTGTGAGCATGCAAATTGATTTTCTTTGCAATTTTTATTGTTAGGGTCTTTTTTTTCATTTTGCTGGCAAATATGTGCCGCCAGCCAGCGTTTTCTTAACCAGCGGAAAGGTGTGAATTGGTCAGCTTAAATGGAGAAGGTGGGCCGTGAAATTCTGAGCTTGAGGCAGCTTTACACCGACGCCATATAATACAAAATGAAGAGAAGCATGCTGAATAGAATTCTTCGTGCAAAGAAATAATTGCTATATTCGAGAGTACTCTTGTGGCTTTCGGTTTTGTGTCCAGAAGCAATTATGCACATGTATCAATAAATGCAATTTAGTTGCAACAAAATTTGATTTCGAAACTAAAAGTAGACTAGCCGCAAATGGTTTCTAAGATATCCAATTAATACTTATATTACAATTTTCGTTCGAACCTAACGAAGTCCTTAATAAACTGCATTATTTGAATGTGCTTTAAGCAATTGTTTACATATATGGACATACGAAGAAATGAGACGCTTTTTATCTCCTTCATGGCAAACACCTAATGCTTGTAATAAAAAAACTGAAAGCTTTGTAATTGTATTCATATTTACGAAAGTGGCATGTGCATGATACTAAATTTCCTAACTGCATAGTTAAGCTTCTTGGTGAAACATAATATTGGGCCATTCATGACTAACTTTCTGCAAAATTACGTAAGGAAGTTGAAAATTTCACCTACATACAAGTGTATGTCTTAAGGATTATTGTGTTGGGAATAAACCAACAAAATCTCAAACACTACTATTTGAAATCAGTAAATAATGCCCTAATTCCTTTTTGATCTACTACGTCACATTTCTCTACAGTGGCATATAGTTAGAATTTTTTGGTCCAAAACTGTGTAAAAATTAATTGAGACACAGCTGAGAAACATTTACTCGGAATATTTTAACTAGTGTCCGACCGAAGATGGAATTTTGGCCGAAGCCGAGGCCGAAGCCTTATATTAGATTCTATTTAATATTCGGCCGAACACTGAAGCCGGAGCCGAATATTAAATTTAATACATTTTTCCACATCCGCTAACAATTTTTGATATTGTGAAGGATGCAATTGTAAACGCTTTTTCAAGCGTAATTATACTTCACTTCGCTCGTGTTTCTACAAAATCACAGCTAAACGCAATTTTATCACTTTTATGTATTTTTTTTAATATACGAAAAATTCACTTTTTGATGCAATTTTGTTTTGCAACCCATAGCGCATCACCTGTTCATATTTTAAGGCTTAAATCTCAGTAGCAACCCCAAAAATTGACTGTAAATTTTATCGTATGTGACAATGCATTTTTTCTTGTGGGCGAAATTGTCATATGTGCTAAGAATTAGAAAATCTTGTGCTTAGTTATATTTCTCAATTATCTCAGCAAATCTAACTTTAGTATAATATTGCTACCAAAGCAGAGAAAAACACAAAGAACACTTTCTTCTTGCTCACGTTTTGGCATTTCTCTCCCGCAATTGCACCAGTGTGACGTCACACAAAAGTTATTCTCAAAAATCCTCTCTGATCGGCGCAATCTTGTATTCTATCATTCTTGTTTCATACCTGTAATTTTTTGTATCTAAAATAAGTTATTTAGTTTGATACTTCTTTTGTTAGTTCAAAATTTGTCTCTCTCATTAGGAACAAACAAGAATAGCTCATCATTCCTTCTACCCAAAAACATTATCAGCCAATTGCCTGTAGATAACATTTAAAATTTTCAGTAAAATATTTATTTCTTCTGGTTAAAACATTTGCACCACACTCACGGTAGAAGGTTTATTTTGGAAACATAAAATAAGCTAGTTAAGTTTCTAAACATGGTACACTGTTAAACATACGGAGGAAGCATCGAACGCCTAACCCCGTCAGTGTGGGACTTTAACCCGAACTAAACCTCCTACCCATTGCCCCCGGTCCTACCATGAATAGTTTCGACGGGAGGCTGTTGCGGCACTAGACTCAACGTTCGATACTGTCCTGATGCATTACGTGTATGCTTATATCAGTATGTACATTAGTATATACATATGTACGTATCTATATACGTGCATCACTTAGTTGATTAAAATGGGACAATTTTAATTATTATTATTATTGCTTTTTTGCTTTTAAGCTTTTCTACTTACAAATTACAACGTTTATGGTTGGTCACGTGATCCGGACAAACAATTCAATAGCTGTCCACTGCACTCATTCACAAACAAGGTTCAATCTTATTACCTGCTTGTTGTTCAAATTTTATGAGTTTTCGTTCGCCTGCTTTATGGCGCAACACAACCTACAGCATTTCTCAACATTACTGAACCATTGGAAATTAAATGCCAGAAAATCTATAAATTGCCTCTTATACCGGCAGAGTGCATCGTAAATTAATTTTCCATATCTGCCATGTCAGTTCGACGAAGCCCAAATATTAGATTGGGACGAGTGCAAATGAAAATGCAGCAAAGTGCTTCTTTTGACAGATAATGTCATTGGTAAAACCACACCTGAGTCTTTCGGCTAGTTTGTGGTGCCACAAAGTGTCTGAACGAAAAGAACTTATCGTCTATTTTATAAGGACATCAAGCAAAACATGTAAATTTTAACCAAAATAGTTTAGTCAATCGAGTGTATATGTAGGTATGTAAGTAAGCCTAGGCAATTGGCTGAGTTTGTGTGGTTTTATTTGCTGTCTATATTTTAGGGCAAAAAGGCTTTTGAATGAGCAAGTTGAACATGTGGGTGACCAGGCAAAGAAAATTGTTGCCACAAATCAACGCCGGTACCATAAAGGCCTTTTTAACTTTTTATAAAGCTATGCATTCGTTTGTGTATGTAAGTAAACATACACATATGTATGTACTAGGGATGCCAAAATATCAGGAAAATTGGGATCGCGGGATTTCGGGATATTTTTTAGGTAATCCCGGGATCCCGGGATTCAAATTGAGTCATAAATTTTATGAATATGAGTAAAAATTCAATATCCGAAAGCATTTAAACATACCATTAAATAAAACTATTTAAAATTTACGATAAACTGATTGTAAAACTCATACATATATCGCTAGCTTAGAGTGAAAACTTGCTAACTTCACTTTTAATGAAAAATCATATTTTGATATAGGAGGCTAGATAAATTAAATTTGCATCGTTTCGAAAAGGGTAAGGGTCCTTGTTTTATGTTTTCTCGTTTATATTCAATGAAAGTAAAATTTGCTAAGGCCAAAAAAAGCTCCGAAAATTCGATAAGGCCAAAAAAAGTTCGAAATCTTTTAATAAACATCGAATCCCTCCGATGCGTGTGGAGTTTTTCTTTGCTTTAAACAGGCAAAATGTTGTATTCAAAGTTTTGCGAAATACTTGAAGAAAATGGCTATACGAAGTTTTTTCCTCTCCTGTACAATTTTTAAATTGGGACTTAGCAACTTTGCACTCTACGCTAGCGATATTTATTAAATCAGACAAATTTTAAAGTAAAACATTTTTTTAATTGTATTTAAAAAACCTTCTCAAGTAGCACAAAAGTCAAAAATACACCAAAATATTTTGTGTATTTTTTACATCGGCGTGATATACATTTTCAATATAAAAAATATGCTATTTCTAAGCGCAGTTTTTGAACAGTTTATTTCGATTCAGTGTAAAAGTTATACCGCTTTTTCGTGCATTATTTACACCGGCATATATATTATGCTAGTGGTATACAAGTTTTCTTGTTTCTGGAACATAATATAAACTCCGTTGGTGTAAAATACGTATTGGTATTGGCTCAAATCATACACCATAATGGTAAAGAATTTACATCATATTCTAGCATAAATATATTTTCATGAGTGTGAAGAGTACAAAAGGATTCGAGGAATAAAATTTACTACTAATCAAATTTAAAATTAACTCAGACATAAAATTTACACCGAAGCTCTTTTTTGATCTGCGCGACTTGGAATTCTTTTTATAAATCTCAGCATTCCTTTTCGTAATATGCGGGCAAGAAAATCGCGAATATATATGAATGTGAGTTCCTAATTTAAAAACGAGGTTCATTCTGTCGAGTGAATTTCGGTACTACCCCCTCTAAAACTCGTGCGCTTCAAAATTTATAAGGATTTGAAGATTTTTAAATAAATCTGGGAAAACTTATATTTTGAAAGCAATGAATTTTTCGCCATTATTAAATTTTTAAGAGATGCGCTGTTTAAAAAAGGTTCGAAAATACACATAAAGTGGCATAGTTGAGCCAATGTACATAATGAAATTGTTAAATTAGTTAAATAATAGTCATACAGCTTTAATATGGCGTTCAGCTGAGTTTCAGTATTAGGCTAAGTTTACAACCTAACGTATTAGCGTAGCGAGAATACATAAAAATCGCTTCTAACCAACATTTACACAGTCTTTGGTGTTTATCGCTGTGCAAGCAAATAAAAATTATGCAGTTTGTTAAAAAAAGCTTTTTCTCATACTTAAAGCCCAAATAAATAAAAAATATACATATGTACATATTTATATAATAAATTAAACATCTCTTCTACTGCTATTATATACAATACAATATGCTTAAGTTTCGGTATAAATTGTCAAAGGATTGTGGAAACAAAAAAAATATATTAGGGGAATCCCTACGTAGCAATGTATCACACGTTTTGTTGCTTTCCCAACATCAAAATAAGTGCTAGATTGGTACGTAGCAGCTTTAAATCTAAAATGCTACTCATCGTAAACTCCCCTATTATAAAAAATTAATCGTGTATAATTTTGCTGCAATTTAAACACTAGCTACTTTTTAATCGCCAGCGATTATGCTGGCGAAGAAGTTTCTTTGGATTGAGCGATTTCCATTGCATCGCGTAACGCTATTACTCTAGGTTGTGAACTTAGCCTTACTTTTATAATACTTTGAAAATATGGTCGTCGTTGAAAACTTACACAGATTCTTGAGTTTGGTACAAAAATATTTACCAAGCCAAGAACGGTGTATTTATTTTGCCCTAGACACAATTCAGTTTGAGAATTTGGTATAAAAAACGTTTCTTGCCAAATGAACGCAGTTGACAGAAGTTTAAGCGCCTACCACACGTCCATTATTCGAACGCAAACGCGAACGTATACATTTCAACATGTTTTGTTAACGTTCGCGTACGAAAAAAAGAAATCAAATCAGCGTTCGCCTATGTTATGTAGAAAAAATTGTCGCTGTTGTTCGTACTCATATATACTATGCAACTTATAGCTGCATTTGTGAAGGCATGATGTTGAATCATTAGTACCCAAACAAACTTTAAGCGTGTAGGGGTGCCTTATTGATGCATATTTCACCACTGGTGTATTAAATATACCAACCAGTGTTACCACTCGACAATATTTTTAGGAACAAAAAATCCTACCAAATCAGTTTCCAAACTACCATTTTTTTTAATCATCAGATATTGATATTTTATTTCGTTTCTGATTTTACTTCATGCAAAAGTATGAATCTTTGATATTAATTAAATTTATATCAATTATTTTATGTCTAAAATGTAAAAAAATACAATCGATATAAACATTTTATATTTGGTAACAAAAAAAATGTATTACTGTGCTCGCGCAATTTTATTTTTATTTATTTGTTTTCATTTAACCATGATGCAATAAAATTACGGAATGTCAGCAACATAATCTTAATATTTCGGTACGAGTTTTAAGCCATTTTAGCACGCTTTCAGTACGCTTTTCTACTTTCACATCACCATTGTATTACCGCCATTCAACAAAATTTATTTAAAATTTTTACAAATTTTCTAATAAACGAATACTATGCAACAACAGCTCAATGCATTTTTGACATTTGGAATAGGATTTATTTTCTATTATAACTTCAAAACTTTGATAGGATTGCAAAATATCTTTAAAAATTGGAATCGGAAATCCAAATCGATGAGAAATCAATTTCGAACGAAACCAGAACAGCCCTGGAATGAAACTACCAATTTATCAAAACGGTAACACTGATAGCAGCTCTACTTGTGGTATGTATAATAAGCTCATATTAAAACAGGCAGCGTATTATGTGCACACACACTAGCTTTGTTTCTTTACTTTCCTAGCAGATCTTTATCAGGAAGAAGAATGGGAAGAATTACAGAATTACGCTCACAGCGAGTGAAATATAGAAAAAGTCAAGAATTGCAAACTAGCTGAAACTAGCTAGTAAACACATGACCGATGCTTTTGACAACTGAACATATGTATTTGCTGCGAATTTTTAATCGCATTTTATGTTTAAAAATTGTTCACAAATACTCAGGTTTTGCCACACTTTATCAAATTTAATAAATCGCCCATTTTTATCAAAAAATACAAAAATATGTAAAAGAAGCAAATCAAAGTAGCTGTGCCTAGTCTCTCTAATGTTGGAGCAACAGCTGAATTTTTCGCCGCATAACGTGAAAATTATGTGTTTCTTGTAATTTGCTTTTGTAATTTTTTACTTATATTCGGCTAACACTACCTTGTGTAAATGCGCCTATCTGTAAAGAAACAAAGCTACTGTGTGGTGTATTCAATATTCATTTTTTGGTGGATTCTTTGGTCCACTGTCAATTTGTGATGTGCTGAGTCGCTACTTTTAAGTATTGATCGATACTCGGTACCGATTTAAAAAGTATCAAATACTTTCGATGCTCGGTACCGAAATCTTGGAATTTCTAATAAAAGCGCGCAACAGCCAAAAATATGAGTTATATGTACACATACATATAGTGTCAGCTATTAAAAATAAATAATATTGACACCAGAACTATTGCAATTGGAAAGACGGTTGCGATAAGTAAAATAAGGCGAGAGTGTGTTTTGCGACATCAGTATCAGGGCGAATTTAATAAGGTGGTGTTACCGGCGTATCTGAATTTTTCGCCGTGGAGGACATTACATCAAAATTACGTGTTTGTTGTAGTTCATACTAATGACAGTATGAATATCTGCGTATAATTTGTTAGTGTAATTTTTTACTTATATATGGCTAACACCACCTTCTTAAATTCGCCTTGATCATTATTGTGCAGATTTAATTGCCTGCCTTGTTCGACGCACACATACATACAAACACATTGCTCATCTCTTGAGAAAGGACCGTCTTATTTGTACATTTTGGGTTTTTAGGCGATGTCTTATAAAATATCAATAATTTTTACCCCCAAAAGTAGCCTATGTCGAGATAGGTCCTTTTCCCTTTAAAGCCCCATTTCATTGGATTCCCAAACAATATTTTAACGTTTAACTAGCCAAAGATGTAGTTCAAGATGCCCCTATAATAGAATCTTAATTAAAATATAAAACAATTTCAAAGGAAACTGATTTTTTTTTTTAATTCAAAGTCAAACCATCAAAAGTGACTTAAGCTACTTTAATTGAACGGCACAGATATAATGACGAAAGTTTAGTGTGTCGAGTCGGTATCGGGTACCGAAAAGGAAGTATTGGGTACCGAAATTTTTTTCAAGTATTGGGTACTGAGAATTCAGCACATCACTACTCAGAATGTCGCCTGAATAATTTTAATGACATTTGTCAACGTGGAGCTATTTGTGAACCAAATGAAGAAAGTGGCGCATTTTAGGAGCTGGTGTAGTTTTCGTACTAATCTCAATGAATAAATAGTACCAAAATGTTAAAGGTAGAATTTTGATTTGAAAGAAATACTGGTGGAATAACAAATACACCAAAACGTTCTTTTTTATTCAATCTAATCAGATTTGTACCAAAATCCATAAATTTACACCAATATATACACCAGTGTGCTACTTGAGTTGTGATTGAGGAACGTATACATCACAAATAATAATTTACATACCAGGTACTTTTGAAAGTAACGATAAATAAAAAAACATAAAGCAAAAATATACAAAAACAATTTCTCTAAACATGTTTATTCTACTCTATAAAGAAATGGCGAATGGAGAATTTTTTGCCATTTTTTTTCGCAATTTACTAGAAAGGTGTACGAGTCAAACGGATCCCAGAGTCGGATTCAGCGGGTCGAAATACATGTTGGTAGTTGGGTCTGGTTAAAAACACACACCCCTTTTTTTGCCGGTGTTGTTATTATTGCACTTAAAATGTTTTCATAAGAGCAGCAAAGCATTCAAAGCGGAGTCTTCTAAGCTTGACCTGGAGTTTTTACATACAAAACCTACTGACGAAAAACATATTTCGGCATCAACACTTTTAGGCTGAACTGTCAAAAGGATACATAATCCATTTGAAGATAATGACCGCTATCTCCTCCATTACAAAATATTTGAACTTCTTTTACCAGCACGTCGGTCAAATTATAAGTTTTTCGATTTGAGGAAGTTTTGAGTAGATTGATCTAAAAAATTATCTAACTTTTCCTTAAAACTCTCTGTTTCGTTTACATTAGCGACGCTATGACTAAATTCATTGAAATCTTCCTCAAAAAGGCTCAGACTGCAATTTAAAGGTACAGTTTCAAGCTTTTTGTTAACTGCAGTCAAAACGGCATCTTAAAAAAATCATACTTCAAAATTCATAAATAAATTCTTACTATCAATTCGATATTTCAGGGATCCCGGGATTGGCATCCCTAGTATGTACATACATGAATATATACGAGGTATACATATATGTTCGTATAAAACCTGTCAGTTACGGACGAAAAGCATATAAAAGAAGG
The DNA here is from genome assembly GCF_013731165.1 of Rhagoletis pomonella. NCBI lineage: Eukaryota > Metazoa > Arthropoda > Insecta > Diptera > Tephritidae > Rhagoletis > Rhagoletis pomonella. The sequence goes on along the minus strand of NW_023459849.1, from coordinate 25,642 downwards.
TTTTGGAACTCGTCCATCACTTCAGCAACAGTTAAAAGCTTTTATTAAAAATTCATTTTTCTTGCTTACCTTAAGACAAACTAAATATATGCTTGCATATCTGCACGTGTACGAATGCAAAGTCATTAACATGCAAATATAAATGTGCATACACGTATGCTTTTAAAATCCGAAACTGAAAAATCCCTATATTTATTTACCCTATTGATCAACAACAACCCATGCCGCGAACGTTAGCCATTTGGTACCAACGCATGATTTGCTGTCTTTAAAATCCTCGCTGGCTTTCGTAGCGCGGTGCTTTTCACTACATTACCGGACACTTGTTGTTGAATGCAGGCAGCTCCTTCTCCCCTTGTTCCTTCCATTTTGTTCGTGGGCGCCCTTGCTTTCATTGTCCGCCCATGGGTGCGGAGTCGAAGGATCTTTTAACCGGAGCCATATCATCCCAGCCAGCGCAATCGTTGTATTGCTCTTACCGTTCGTCGTTCCATCTTCTACGGTACACGTCGCCCACGCGATCTGGGACGTAGGCTGACGTTGTTGGTGGTCTTTCTGCTCTGTCCTTGGTAGACAAAATCTTTCAATACTTCAAAGTTATAACCAAGGCCGAATAAAGTAAGCACAAAAAAATCCATTTTAAGCGCTTAGATAAATAAAATAAATATGCTTGAAAATATGTTCGCAAAACAAAAAAAATTAAGTATGCTGAATGTCTTGTTTTGTTTTATTCAGTTTATTTCAAAGATTGAAAAATTCTAATGGTAATACAAGTGTTGATTGGTGTTCTCAAATAACGAAGATTTGCATTGGTCGTTTAATTTTTTTTTAAATATTCGTCGTTCTCCATTTGAGATAAATTATGTAAATCTTAAAATTAAATTTTTTTAAATATTCGTTATTCTCCGTTTGAGACAAATTATGTACATCTCTTCAATAACACCAATGCCTTCCAGTAGAGACGAACCATTGGGTTTAAAATTTTGTATCCAAGCTGAAATGCAATTGAAGTTACGGGTTAATAAAAACCAAATCTGTTTTTATGTTATTATCTGTAAATATTTCTTTAGTTCGACGAATAAAAAAAAAGCCCAAGAAATGGCCAAGACAAATTTATTGAGCCAAATTTTCTTAAGCAGTACGAAGTTCTTAAGAAAGCTTGTTTGTGAAGAGTACAAGACATCCTTGTTTTCAACAGAAATATAACCCCGTTCCATTATTTTGTAAGGAAAAAGTGAGACAGCAGGCTGTAGAATATAAGATGTCAAAACTCCTTGGACACTTCTATTCACACACACACACGAAATAATAGCAATCTATTTCTTGACCACATACTTAAAATGTCTGTACTTAGCTTTGTACATTGAAATAAGCAAAACAAAAGCATGATCACTCAAATTAAGCTTGGAAACCCTGAATAAGCAAAATAAGCAATTTCAAGCAAAAGCTTAAACTTTTCGGCCCTGGGTATAACTGCCGATAGTGACGTGTGTCCCAAAACTCGTTAACTTCTTTATTTGTTGCCAGGAGGTACTTTGTCTTGTTCTTGTTCTCCGCTAGATCAAGCTCTTTAGCTTCCTTTTCTACGATGGAAAATGCTGCGCTTACGTTCCTAAGTTTCAGACCGACGATGTCGATATCATCCGCATAAGTCATCAGCATCGCTCTCTTTCTATATATGGTACTGCTACGATTTAGATTGGCAGCTCTTATTACGCTTCCGAGCAACAGATTGAAAAAGTGGCACGAGTCTGAATCGCTTTGTCTATGTAAAACATCGCTTGATCTCAAATGGCGCGAAGGGGTTCTTCCCAATTTTAACGGAGCTGAAGGTTGTGCTCAACGTCACTCTAAATAACCGTATTAATTTTGCGGTGATACAAAATTACACATGGCGTCGTACAGGCAGCTTTCTCCGTGCTATTAAAAGCGGTTTCGAAATCGACCAAATATATGGTATGTGTCCATTAGCATATCTAATTTCTTCTCTGGGGCTCGACTTCAAAATATGGTCAATGGTTGACTAATCAGGTCTGAAGCCAAACTGGTACGGTCTTATTAGTTGGTTCGTGAAGAACTTTAGTCCTTCACACAGTATCGGCGACGGGACCTTGTACGCAATATTATGAAGGCATATTCCGCGATAATTGTCGCAAACGGCGGGATCTCCCTTTTTGTGGATTGGATTTCCGTCACCAGCTTTGAGCAGCTCAGCCGGTATGCCGTCGGCTCCAGGAGATTTGTAGCTTTAAGCCGCTCTATTACTGCTATCCCCCAGTCTTGGACGAGTGGGAGACGGGAGCATCGCCTCTATACATTAGTTCGGGTTCCCATTCATCAAACACGCCACCTGTGTCGCCATTCAAAAATGTTGAGAAATGTTCCCTCCATATCTCAAGTGTACTGTGGACATATATTACCAGATTTCCATTTTTATCTTTGCAGGAGCTAGCCCCGCTCTTAAAACCATTTGATTGCTACCTTATTTTCTGATAGAATTTTCGAACCACCTTCTTGTCTGCCAGCATCTCAAGCTCTCCTCACTGACGGCTTTCTGCCTCTTTTAATTGAGAAAGCGTCTCTCTGCACTCTTTTTTCCCCGGTATCGCTCAATTGTCGTGCATGTCGTCATTAGCTGCGGGTAGCTTTCTATCCTTCGCATTTTTCTGCAACAGCTGCGTGGTACTCTTCGTCGTACCAGTTGTTTCTGCGAGGCTGGTAATAACAAAAATCCTCTTCTGCAGCAGTGCGATGTGATTGGAAGATGGAATCCCACTGCTCACTTATGTGCAGGCGCTGAGGAGTTGCCCGTTTAAGCAGGATTGAGAATGGCCGCGTTGCCTGACCCTATTTTTTTATTGCAAAGAGGATCATGTGGACATTAGGTGCAACAACGAAATATCCGTATAATGTTGCCCACCCTAACATTTAAGTCACCAAGAGCAACGACCATACTCCACTGCCCTCCTTACTTCGTAATAAATATATATGTACCTTATAAGAGAAAAGGTTTAGGAAAGAGGTATTATTCATAAATCCCAATAAAACTACAATTATCGTTTCACTATAAAAATGAAGCTATGCTTTCCAGATCTAAGCATAAATGGTACTGCGATTCCCTTAAAGGAAGAGGTCAAATATATAGGCACAACCCCTAATAGAAAACTAAGTGGGGAGTCACATCTCAACTTAATTATCAACAAAGCAACGAAACCGTTGTTTACCACTAAACAGGTTGTGGGAAAAATATGGGAGTTGAATCCAAAAAAATACTTTCTGGGGTTATAAGTACTCAGATGGTCGAACACATAATAGTATATGGACCACTCGTATGGTGGAAAAAGTCCACTCAAACAACAGCCATTAAAAAACTGTGCAAGATTTAACGACTTGCATGCCTTTCTGTAACAGGGGCGATGAAATCAATTAAACGTGGCTGCCCGATGATTTACAAAAATTGTATACCGATTGTTCCTAGGCATGATCGAGGGAAAATATTTTTTTTATTTTCACTTTTATTTCAACATAGATTGATTAAAAGAAAAATACTGATAAAAATAAAATATTTCACACAAAAAGGGTTGACATTTTGAAATTCGTGCCCGCATTTTGTTTGTAAGTCAAATATTAGTGGCATTGTGCTACTATGATAGCACGGCCGAGTAATCATAGTCAACTTAAGTACAGTAGTCAAAAAATTATAGCCGCACCAAATTTTTACAAGTTCTAAAATATTATTTCTGTCGTTATTTAATTTTGGTTAGTTTTTTATAGTTCATTCTGCAACAACATTCGTATAAGTACAAGTTTAAAGGCAGTGTCACACGATTGGGTATTTGCCGAAATTTGGTGCAAATCGTATCCCAATTGTGTGAATACCCAAATATTGTTCTTTATCCCAATCACGAAAACTAATAGAATTGAAGATTGCTGTATTGTACCCAGGGTTGGCAATGTTTAAAATGTTAACAATTAAAACAAGTGCTAAAAACTTTGTTTAAAACAATGAGATAAATCACATATATTTAAAACACGTTTTAAAACATTTTATTTTAAGCTAGTTTAAAACATATATGAAAAACATCAATCATATAATTAATGATTTTCGTACGTTTCAAAAGTTATTTTTGCAACATAATGCCCCTTAGCGTGCGAATTTTTTTCATCCGCCCGTATTAAATACACGGAAACGAAAAGTGAACCGGCTCGGAGAAAATGAAACTCATGAAAAGGCTGAAAGCTGCATACATTTGCGTTAAATTGTAGACACTTGCAATGGCAACTCTGAACTCGGTGATTTCCCAAACTACAAAAATCCCCAATAACAAAACGAAAACCTAGAAAATGAATGAATAAGGTATATTTCCCCATGGTACTGTGAGTAAATACTAGTACAATATCAATAATACACAAGACTACTTTTTTTTATTTATATAGCGTTCATTTTATAGATCAGAACACCTACGACCACCCATAATATCAGAACTACAATGTTGCGAATTCCTGATTTGTTTTGCAGAAACATTTTTAAGCTTTTTTTCTAGATACTTCATTTATTTATAATTGCTCACTCCGTATTATGAAATGTAGTTCGCACATACATACACGGTTATGTAGTTATAATTTCAATTTATACAATGCATAAGATTCGAAAAATTTCAAATTTTCTTGAGCAAATACAAAAATTAATTTAAATCTAAAAAGTGTAATCAAAGCAAATAAATAGTTATACAGAAATGTCAGAAAAACTAAAATGCTGCAACAAAAATTCACTAACACTGTCAAAAATATTAACAGAGCAATTCTCGAAAACTTACTACAAATATACGTAATATGTATGTATGTAGAAAGAACTAAGATTTGTAAACTAAGAAACGAGAAGAGTATTTATTTGCGAATGTTTTGCAATTTAATTTTTGTACCAACAAGCAACCGACCGAGAACCCATATACACACAAACGGCTGGACATAGCGTCAAATGCACAATTATACCCGTACAGACAGACAGGAAAACGAGCCTGAACAAATACAAAAAGCCGTTGAGCAAATGAAGAAACGCATAGCTGAGTTTCCTGGTGTTTCATTTCAGAAATTCAATTCGAGTTGCAAGCAAAATTTGCAAAGCAACTCTGCGAGCAGCCAACCTCCGTATGCTGAAGGTTGCAGCAACAGCATTGGCAACTGATGTCTTGGTAATCAAGTTGCACTTGAAGCCAGCGCCATAGCTCCCGCTCATCAGATTTCTTCGACGTCTTCTGTATATACATGTATGTATATACATGTATGTATATACCTACATTAGAGCTGGTCGAAAATACAAAATATTTGATACGAAAATTTTATAGGTCTTAAAGGGTGCTATTTAAATCCCTATCTTAAGTCTACGGAATGAGTTTGAAAAATTAAAATTAAGAGTGGGAGTACCAATATTTAAATTTTTTAAAACTACTTGTGTAGATCGAATCCGGAACTTATTTCCTACAGTAAAATCATAAAAAATAAATTGGGAAAATTAAAAGTAAGTAACATGGAACGATTTTTCGTCATCCCTTGTCAAATTTGGTTTGGAGACAAACCGGTTTCGGCGTTGTGCCATCTTCAGTGTAATTTTTCGAGAAATGACGGAAAATCGTTCCACAATACATCATACACCTACCGGTAGGAAACACAAACTACCAAAAAGAAGTAACATCAATGTTTTATTCATCTAATCTTTATTTCCTACTTCGCGTTATTAATTGATTAAAATATTGATGCTACTTACTTTTGGTTATTTTTTTATGATTTTATGATAGGAAATAAGTTCCGGATTTGATCTACACAAGCCGCTTTAAAAATTTGGAAAATTTGTACTCCCACTCTTAATTTCCATTTTTCAAGCTCATTTCGCAGACTGAAGATATTGTCGCAGAGAGCCAGGATTTGTTTCCTATAATAAGGGATTAAAATAGCACATTTTAAGACCTATAGAATTTTCGTATCAAACATGTTGTTTTTTTCGACCCGCCCCAATGTACATACATACAAAAGTATGTTGGTATGTTGAACTCAAATTTCACGCATCACCGAAGCATTCAAAACGCTTGAGTACACGAAGAAATCCAAGGCATTTGGAGGCAAGTTGAAGGCGCTACACCAGATGCAACGCGCTAAAATAATTTTACTTCTTAATAATTTTTCTTGAAACGGTGGAAGAAATAAGTTATCTATGTAAATGGTGGAAAATTCCTCTGGCAACGTGTTAAATATGACTCTGGCAATCAAAACGAGGCAGTTGAAGAAAGAAACTGCCCAACGAATGCCTCCAAAGTCAGGTAGAAATTGAGTCCGAGAAGCTTTTATAATGCTAACAAGATAGCTGGTAACTAATGCTGAATGAGAAGTTGTTAGGAATTCAAATATTTTTATTTCATTAACCAAATAAGTTTAGTGTCAATCGCAAATTGTTGCAGACAAACTGCGATAATTAAATGTTGCACATACGCTCCGTTGAGCGATTTGCGAATCTAAAGTTGTTCGTACCCTGCTTACTTACAAGATTTTGAAGTAATAATTTAGTATGTAAATGTATGTTTATCATTTAATAATTTAATTACTTGCAGTTGCAAGGCATACTTTATGCAATGAATAGGCAAATGAATCTAGTTTCTGATTATTTGTGCTCTTCGATTCTTAGTAAAAGTATTTTAAGGAGATAAGGCAGTACTTTGAAGTATGTATATATTTTCGTCACACGTGCGCTGTGATTAAATGTCGAAAATAAACGCCTATATCGCCTATAACGCCCTATCTCTGAAAGCTTTTCAAGAACGCCCAATTTCGGAATTTTATTGAGGAACGCCCTATATTAGAATTCGGTTCAAAAACGTTCAGAAGCTTGTATATGCATATCAATTGATTTAACGACCGAGGTAGATGTCTAGACTAGTTTTGCATATTCTATGTTCTTTGCTATAATATTCCTTGCTATAATACCTGAACAGGCAAGAATCAGAAATGATATTAAAGTGGTAATAATAATAAAAACGTTGTAATAAGTACCGACTTATTCCCTACGGGTAAAAGTCTTCCCATCAATCCTTTTGAATAAATAATATCTCGAAATTTAGCTATGATCACAATTTAAATTTTTATATATGGTCGTTTAAGGGTTAAACCCGAATGGCATTTCAAATATGCCTAAAAATATCAAATTAATTCTATACTCACCAGAGTTAATTAAAAACCGTATCGAAATTTGGAAGCGCTGGAAGATTACAGTAGTTGGTAGGTTCTCTATTCGCAAAAAATTCTACTAAATATAAACACGAGGATAGATTTGGGTAAGAATGCAGCTGTAGCGACACAGCGAGGAAACCATCAGATTGCAAAATTTTTTTAGAATATCATTACTCAAACCAAATTATTCAAATTTCAACCAAGTATATGATTTACTAACGATAAATTTCATAAATTAAACAGATATTTTATGCCATACTCAAAATAATTAGCGTTTTGTCGATGTTGTAATTGAATCTTCACTTACAGTTTCACACACAGAACGTCTTGGACATATTTTTGGTAAACTTGACAGCCGGGAGCGATACAGCGTACTCGTATCAATAAAAGACTTCACATAATTATTCATCGAAGCTAAAGTTAGCAGTTCCTAAGTACAGAGTAGTGCTTGATTTTAAAAACACTATATCTTTTTTGTTTGTGAATAAAGCCTAACGCTTTTTAGCAAAGTCTTAATAATTTTTTTGAGATCTTTAGATTTACTAGTATTGTCGAAATTCGACTTTTTTTTCATACATACATACCAATATTGACTCCCTTATGTGAATGACGATTTTGAAGTCCACCACCAAAATTTATAGCGAATTTACAGGAAAACTTAAAACCAAATGTCTTAGTAGCTTTCGAAATTATACCGAGAAAGGAACCTCAATTTTCATTTATAAAAAATATGCATATGTATTTGTATGTATAGATGAGATGCCTAACGGTTCCTCACTGACTAATGTATTAAACAAATACCAATTCAGACTGTAAATACGGTTTTCGATTATATCGAAAATTTATCCATTATATTGAAATATTAAACTGCCAAAATCTACAGAAACTCCTCTTTCTTTCCATCAGAAATATAATAATATTTCCTTCTCTTACGGCAGGTTTGCACTGGTTTTTTCAAGAATGGGCCTAAGCCCAATTATTTTTGCATCACACGATTGGGCAAATTTTATGTTGCGATTATGTGTTCTAAAGATAAAGCAAATCTGAACATACATTTTAAGGATAGCTTTCAATTTGAGATGGCCACGGGGTATCGGGACCTGCGGGACCAACAGTACTGATTTCAAAATGGCCGAGATGGGAGGTATCGGGAAGGTCGGGACCAAAACCCTTTCCCGATACTACTGATAAAACCGCAACTTCCGAAAATTCAGAAAATCTTCCTTAAACAATTTTTATGGAATTTACACTTTCTATGTTTTATTGAGACGAAAACGAACAGCAAAGCAAAACAAAATAAACCGAGGATGCCAGATATTTCATACATTTTTTATACCTTTCATCAGCATGAAATTGTATTATAACTTTGGTCCGATAAAATAAGAAGAGGTAGACCCACTAAAATGTATAGCTAAATGATCAGAACGTCGAGCTGAGTCGATTTAGCCATGCCCGTCTGTCTGTCCGTCTGTTTGTATGCAATCTAGTCTCTCAGTTTTCGAGATATCCGTATGAAATTTGGTAGGTGAGTGTATTATTCTAATGTATTAATCATTTGTCGGAACCGGAAGAATCTAGCTCCCATACAACTGGTTGTTCAGATATTAGATTTTTCGTTGCGATCCTGTACGAGTCCGGACTAGTCAGAAATAGTCAGACTCAGTCAGATTTTACTGGAAATCAATTCCGTACTCGGTTCTCCGACTATTGAGAGGACAAAAAAGAGGGTAAATGAGGTTCTCTCTCTGTCAGAAGTTGCCAGTTTTAGTCCGAAGATTTTTTGCTGGTAAATTCTGGTAAATGTGTCAAACGATCAGCTGTAGTGTGTTTGGCAGCCAAATTGTAACAAAAGAAAAGTGCACTCTGCTAATTCACGTTGAAAAGTATTTAATTAAATACTTGTTTAACTGGATTCTAATGAATTTGAAAGTATTTTTGGTAATTTACATGTGCGAGCTGAGTGTGTTTACATACAAAATAAGCAAAAATTTACCACCAAAATTTGGAGGTTATGTTGAAGTTGACAGAAGTTACAATTTTTTTACTAGAAAGTGATCCCGTACTTTTCAATCTTAGGCTATCGGCACACTTATCGTCCAATCCTAGTTGCGTTATCGTCTCGCCCTGAAATTTTGAGCCGAGCACATGCATTTCAAATGAGGTCTGCACACTTGTCGTTATCGGCAAATCGTAGAAGATGCAGAAACGGATAAGTACGGCACTGTCGTTTGCTAATCGTTGTGCACGCATTGTTTGTTTACATTTTATGGGGAAAAATTTGTGAAAAAGTTAATATTTGTATTAAAATTGCATAAAAATTAGTTTTTTTAGCATAAAATCTGTGGAAATTATTAAAAACTGGATATTTTCGTTAAAATTCAATAAATGTGAGCTTTTTAACTATCAAATATGACGAAATTGTAAAAAGTCTCTGTGTGCATGCACAAAACAAATTTCAAGAAAAGAAGAGAAGAGATATTACTGAAAAATGATGTCTAGATATTGCAGCGCAGTCTTTATTTTAAAAATTGCAGGTTTTTGTAAATATTTCGTGAAAATATCAAACAGAAAAACTGAAAATACCTGCTTCAAGTGAATTTTTATACGCCAAATGAATTGAAATATCACGACCGAGTGTGCGAAAGTGTAGTCGTCATGTAATCGTTGCATCATGATTGTGACGATGAAGCAACTATGATTGGACGACCAATGTGCAGAAAGCCTTACTCTCTCGCTCTGAGCGAATTTTTATTTTCTAATAGTTTTACTAGTTTTATGGCCGTTTTCACCATCTCTGTTTAACACTAATCTCCAGTTAAACATCGTTACCGACGTTATCGACCCAATGTTATATGTATGGAGTCAGTAACGTCGGTAACGATGTTTAACTGGAGATTAGTGTTAACCAGAGATGGTGAAAACGGCCCTTAGTCCGATGAATACGAGATTGCACCTATAATTTCCATTCGTACTGTCATCAGGTATGCAACCTGAGAATAGAAATCGCTGCATCTTTTAGGCGCATCAATATTACATAGTCACATCCCGAGCTAATAAAAGGGAGGTAATGCGCAATGATCAGGTCACTATAACCTATTTTTTGCCTCCATACAACTGATTGTTCAGATATGGGATTTTACTGTAGAACTCCTATATTTGGACAGCTAAAACCGATAAATTTTGTAAGCTATTTTATAAATAATAATACAAAGTCTACTGAGAAAATCGTCAAAATCCATGCTGTATAAGCTATCTCCTATAACACTGATTATTCAGATACCAGTTTTTGCGATATAGCCCCTTTATGTAGGAAGCTAAACCCATTAAATTGTGTTACCGGTTTACATACCGATCACACAGCAGAGAAAATCACTTAGATTGGTGCTGTATAAAGCATATCTTCCATACCTCTAATTGTTTAGATATGTATGTGTATATGTCTATGTATGCTGTGAATATATACATTTTTTAAAATGCAGTAATCTGCTAAAATAAAATTTTCAGATGTTCATGAAAGGTATGAAGCCTTCGGCATAGCCGAAGACAGCGCTGCTCTTACTTGTTTTATTTAAAATTAATTTGAAAGGCATGTGAGTTTTTAGAGACAGATTTCGGGACCCCCTGGCTTGCGGTACAATTCTGAAAAACGCCGGGAGAGGCGGAATCGGGACTTAATATTTATTCCCATAACCATCTCTACTCTCAATCCCTGCGCCACCTAACGGAAGACAAATACACGGATCCCTTTTAAAAACCATTACACAAAATAACAATCATTCTATGCGATTTATAAATCTGGTAGAAAATGGTTCCTAATTGAATGATTCTTGCCATTTTATGTAGGTGTATCAAATTCCATTACATTATCATAAGTGGGTCCAAATATAAGCGATATGAGATTTCAGTAATTATGGGAAGTGCCACGGTGCTAAGTGTCAGTTTCCCAGCAGGGGTAATATTTCTGGATTAGAGGAAGTTATATCCTTTAAATCGGTGTATGTTGCATTGAAATCAAGCGAACCATGTCCTCAAAAAAGGGAGATGAAAATTTTCTTGTGGCGTATTTATATATAGGTATATTATAGAAAAAATGCGATTTAGCTGTTTTTAGCGGATGCTTGAAAAAATGCCCAAAATTTTCCTTTGATATAAGTGTTAAAATAAAACTGACACACCCTCAACCCTTCTTCTGATACGGCTATATATTATATTATTTTTTTTAATTTGAGAATTTTAGAATTTATAGGTAGATTAGGGTGTCCGTTATTTACCGAGTTGGTTTTTCTTGCAGCGCCCCCTAAATTTTTAGTTTGTGACCTAAACCGAAATATAGGACTAAAAAAATGTTCGATCTTGATGTTAAACCGCGCCCCAAAGGCGATACATTTCCCATGGGATTTGACTAGATTCCAGATATAGAAATGGGAGATATATATTCTTGCAAGAAATTGAACGCTCTTCTCAGAGTTATTCCAGATGAAACTAACAGCCTTATTCTGTATCACAAACGATTCGTCTGCAAAGGAATGTTTCAAAATTTTGTCCGGCGGCATTATTCTAGCCGATTTAAACGGAACCAAGACCATTGCAACGTAATATATGAAAAGCAAGACGAAGACGTCTGCAGACGAATCGTCCGTGTTGCCTATCATTCGTGATATAGAATAAGGCTGTACAATTTTTTATACCCGAGCGCACTTGTGCACAAGGGTATATTAATTTTGTTCACATAACGGTTGTTTGTAACAGCCAAAACGAATCGAGATAGATATAGACAAATGTATACATAAATACTCAGAATGAATAGAGAAATCGATTAAGCCATGTCTGTCTGTCCGTCCGTCTGTCCGTCTGTCCGCCTGTCCGTATGTAGGTTTCCGTTAATCTAAGGTTGGTATTGAATATGGGCGAAATCGGACAGTAACCACGCCCACTTCCCATATAACGGTAATTTCCAGAAATACGAAAACTGCGATATTTTAGGAACTACTGAAGATAATTCACTAAAAATTGATATTTATAATAATTTTCAGACGAAAAATAAGAATATTATAAATTTTTGGAAAATGGGCGTAGCCACGCCCACTTATGGTTACATGTGTATATCTTGGTTACCCGTTCACCAATTTCTTCCAAAATTGGCACAGTTGTTGACCCTGGTACAGCATACTAAATGGCCGAAAATTTTAAAAATCGGACAATAACCACGCCCAAATCCCATATAACGGTAATTTTGAGAAATACAAAATCTTCGATAAATCAGTAAATATTAAAGCAAATTTATTCAAAATTGATGCTTGCAACAATTCTTTACCAAGAAATACGCTTATGGTAAAATTTTGGAAAATGGGCGTAGCGCCGCGCACTTATGATCACATATATGTATATCGGTAGCCGTTCTACCAATTTGTACCAAACTCGGTATTTTTATTGTACTTGCCACATAAAGCCAACACTTTGAAAATTATTGAAATCGGACTAAAATTACGGCCGCTTTTCATATATCGGTAAATTTCAGAAATGCTTGAAACTTCAATATTTCGAAATTTAAGTACGCTTATTTACTCAAAATTGATACAGCCCGGCTTACAATGTAGCGGTACCTTTCGGAAAGGTGAAAAAACATATATTTAATACTTGCGCCGGGTATTTAATGTTCGGCTCCACCCGAACTTAGACTTTCTTACTTGTTTTAAATTATTTTTGTGGGATTTCGAAGCAACGGACGACATATAATTATTAATTGTGTGACAAAAAAAATTTAATTTACTTAAGTTTCCAAGCGCTACACTCGCGTTGACAAAAAAAAATGAAACATGTTTACAGAGCTTTTTTATTTATAGCGACCTATAACAACGTTTCGTACCTGTTTTGCAAACAGTTGTAATCTAAAATTTTGTGATTAATAAATTTTTTTTTAATTTTTATATCGATTGAGCAGCTGTCATTTATTGATTTATTAAGATTTCTTAACTGATGAAATTAAAACTGCAGCACTTCTTTATTTGTTGGTAACTTTTTGCCCATACATTTATTTATTGTTTCACCGACCAAAAATATGTTTTTTCTAAAATCCATAGATTGATTATCACTCATCACAAAATTTATGGCCGATTTCATAATAAAATTAAAGAATGCTTTAAAATTTAAAGGAAGCTTTATTTTGCTGATCGATTTCATAAAGCCACTTTAAAAATAAAGGTGCCCATAATGGAAATTTAAATGACTCAAAGATCCCTTTTGTTAGAAAAAAAATTATGTAATTTTCGTAGTATAATAACATATTTATGACAACCAGCTGATGAAATTTTGCCGAGATCAGCATTGCCAACTATATTATTTTCATTTAAATGAACCTTTTGTTATTATTCAATTGCCATTGTATTATGAAGCACTTCTTGTTTAAAGTACATTTAAATGAAACTTTAACTAAAAGGAAACTTTTGCAAAAGGAACTTTGGGTGTTTCATTAAGAAATTGGCCCTTCATTGAGCACACATTTTAGATTACAATTATTTGCAAAACAACTACGAAAAGTTTTTATAGGTCGCAATAAATAAAAAAAGCTCTGTAAAAATGTATCAGTCTTTTTGTCAACTCGAGATGGCGCTTGGAAACTTTAGGTCAATTAAAATTTTTTAGTTAAAACTGCAACAAAACAAATAACCGATGTACAAAGTTTTCATATTTTGAAGCTACATGGGTGGACGCTCTAAGTCCTTTAGTCTTTATGATGAACTGATGATTTTTAATAAAAAAGCACCAACAGAGGCAATACTATGGTTTTTTTTTAATTAGTAACACTTCGGGCGCCTACTTGCAAAATTAACCTTTATTTTATTTTTGATATCCTGCAAATCGCTAACCTTCAAAAGCAAGTAATTGCTTAACTTGTACACAGTCCACAATTTTTCATTTACATCGAGTAACAACACGCAAAACCTATGGTTATACTTGGCAAGCTTCATTTGGCATTGCAGCTCCAATATTCACTGCAGTAAGTGCACCTCAGACACAAGTGGAATTCGTTACCAATGCTATTACATCCTGCACGCACCGTCAGCGCCAATCAGCGTCACTCATACGCCCCAGCCTACCGATGCACGTTCATAAAAATGTATGTATGCACCTACGTCCATATCGTGTTTGTTTTCAACGATGCAAATCATTTTCAATGTCTTCGCGGAGCATTACGGACTCCATTTACGTCGTTGTCTTCATTACATTGCCATTCTTCAGGTGCGTCGCCTGCATTGTTGCAGTCGTTGTTCCCGTCGTTGTTGCCATTAAGTTAGTGTGTATGTATGTATATACATAAGTGTGCGTTATATTGTGGTAATTTCACATCTATTAGTGAGCTGCCACAATGCATCAGCGTTCGACAATTATCTAAGCGTTGTAAGCGAAAACCACCGCACAGTTTGTAAAGTCTTCCACACAGAGCCAACGTTGTCTGTTTCGCATAACCCGTCAACTAGCATCAATGGCGCGCCATTGTTTTGCTCATACCACAAAAATGTTAAATCAATGGCATAACCAAAGTTATCGACTTCGCCGCTTTAGTCAACATCCATTTACCGTTGAAATATCTTGCTGGCATTTCAATGCAAAAATTTTCCTATAGACTGCGGTAGTCTACAAAATCTCAACTCATATAGGCAATGTACATTAAATGGTGCTATTAGCCACTACTTGTGCTATACTATAGCTCATTTTAAACAGCGCCTTCTTCGCGCTCCAAAGCAAATCTCATTAAAAGTTCACTATTCATGACTGTCTGTCTGCTTGTATTATTTGCGCGTGTGTGTGTGTGTGTGTGTGTGTGTGTGTGTGTGTGTGTGCGTAAAGTCCCAGTAGAAATTTGATGCATACGACATTGCTGTTGGTGGCATGAGCTTGCTGCTGTGTATACATGCCAGTATAAATGAACCTTCATTTCCATTTAACACGCGTGGTTTCTCAGAGCGTATGCGTACTCTTACCATGCACTTGTACTACTGCTGTATGCATATGGCTGTATTAATGTTTCAAACATACGAAAATGCATTAATGGAACAGTATTAAAGCATTCTTACAAGATATGTATTTATCCCCATATGTAAATGCTACTTCTCTGATACATTTTAATATATGGGGACATACAAAAAAGTAGCACTTACATATGCAAATGCATATCTTGTAAAAGCCCGTTTGTGCTGAAAATAGTATCGCACAACACGTCTGTTCACTAAAATTGTTGTACAAGACTGAAAATATTACAAAAATTCCACTTCAAATTTATCAAGAAATGTACTCAAAACAACGACAACGTACATTCGCTTGCAATTCGCTAGAATTTGAATTTATTCGTGGACATTCGTGAATACGCATGAATTGTTCACACTAATTCACTCATATAGCAAGCATTCTTCAAGAATGCATACAACCGATTTCTACTGGGGTATTTGTAGACCAACTAGTAAACCTTTGGAGCAATTCCACCGCAACTCCGCGCTGCAAATAACGGCAAATGACTAATCACTTAGACTGCTAAAATGGAGTTTTACGCAGTCAACGGCATTTAGTAGCTTTTGATTGAGATGCACTGATTGCGGCTTACGGTCACAAATATCCTACTTCAATTCGAATGTGCACTTTCAAAGCGTTTGCACTTCATCACCATAAATTGTTAAAAGCAGATACATACCATAAATTGTGCAACAAATGTTTTGATATAAAACCGAACCAAAACAGCTTTGTAATTAGTAGGCATTGCGACTAGGTGCTTTCAAAAAGAAGTACAAAGAATACAAGCAATATATGTATAAGTATTATATATGGTACAAAGATGTTTCTAGAAAAGCTTCCTGTAAATGTTCATGCAAAATGCTTAAGGTAAAGGAAAATCCGAAGGCAGAAAAAGAGGTTTTTGTGTTAGTATTTTAGAAAAACTAAAAAATGTATTAGTAAATATTAGGTGTATTCGCGTTTTTTTCCAGCAGCAAACTGTCAGCAGCAAAATTCCAATGAATTTTTATTTGTTCTATCTTAAAGAGAGAAATGTTAGCAAAAGTATGCGAACGCAAAACCAGCCAAAACTTGCAAGTTTTTAGTACAGCTGATCGAAATTTTGTTTACATGCAAAAGCATAAAACAGAAAACATGAAGAGAATATAAATTAAATGTTTTCCTAAAGCAATTTGCTAATCAAACATGCGTAAATGAGTACTTGCTTTGTTTCGATACATTTGCAGTTCTAATAAGTTATTTCAAACTTAAAAATCATAATAATAAGTCTACATCTAAATCCAAAATGAGTTTCCATATGTTCATAAATAGAAAATAAATTGTTTTTCTCGCTGGCAAGTGGCTGCTGGCAAAAATTTTTCCAGCAGAAACTACCAGCTTTTCATCAGAATGAAATGCCAATTTGGTCTCTCAATTTCCCCTACTTTGCTGGATTTTTGTGTACGCGAACAGGAACTTGATAACTATCAAAAACTATCAATACGCGACTAAACCTATTATTGAATATTATGGACTTTTAACGGTATTTTTTAGACCAATGCTTTTTTTTATAATCCACGGAAGTGTTTTTGATACGCGAAATCAAAAACTAAACCAATGAACCCTTTGAGGTTAATTTAATGGTTATTTGGCCGGTAGTGTTTCTGCGATCCTGGTAGTTTTTTTTTGAAATAAGGGAGGCCAACTAAAGAATGCCTTGCTGTAATTGGCCCAAAGCGCCGTTATGAAAACTACGAAATAACGCGAGAATAACGCTAATTATTGTGTATCACATAGTGTAAAATAATAAGAGCAGTACGGAACTTTTGAGACTATCTTATTGGAAATGTTACCCTTTGAATTATTGAAAATGGAAAAGGGCCAGAAAATGAATGAACTTTTATTTTTGTTTATAAATTCGCTAGCGTGTTTTGTAATGCCTCTTATGTAACATCTTTAGCACTTCATCGCAGCATACGTTGAGAGTGAAGTTACTTTTTGAAATCCATGAATTTTCTTAAGTTTGATATATTAATCCAAAAAGGCGAACAGAATTTCAAAGGGTCCTTGAGAATTAATCGTACAACCTTGCACCAATAGTCGAGCACGTTACGTTAATTTGTTATACCCTTCACCTTAAAGTGGAGTGTGAAACTACTGATACGGCATGTACATAGCTAACTTATTTTCTATTGAAATTGAAAACTTATTAAAGATTATTTTATAGTACAAAAATTTTAATGACTGTACCATACAGGTTTCCTATCCCTAATATTAGTTAACTATAGTTAAAAGCAATAATCGCTCTAGTCAAGATACACCATTAGCCTTTTTTGTGAAGCCAATGAATTTTCAATTAGAATGTAGGGAGATAGTCATCGAAATTATCAATTTAACTCGGCAATAGTGTTTAAATAATATTAAAGCTAGCGTTATTGGTCTTGACATATGTACTGTATATATTGTTTATGTCTTTATACAGAATGTACATACATACATATGTGTGTATGAAATATGAATAAAATTTATTAAAGGTTAGGTTATAGAGTCTGTTCTTACTAAGTGTTCACGCCATGTCCACACTGTTGGCTCCACAGAAGTTCATTGTACTGAAAGTCCTATGTGTCTCTATATGTCTCTAAAAGTGCCTAGTAGCCAAAGATAATGCGCTACTTAGATGTAAGATGCGACGAAAAGCGAAAATTTTCCGCGTCGCCTCATAAGCGTTTGGTCAAAGCAAAAACAGTGTTGAAAATCAAACACTGTTTGTATAGTAAAAAGCAGGGACCCAGCCGAGTACGACTTTTATAATAAAAGTTTCGAGATAAAGTTATTTTGTGACTTTAATTTTTTTTTAATTACTGTTACAATTGACATTTATTTTTTCAGTCAAACAATAATGGTTAAAATATGAATTTTTTCCGGCAAGGAAAAGGGCTTAGATAAATAACAAAAACCTTAGGTCCAAATGAAGTAAATTTGGTAGCAATCGATTCGTCTTGACTTCTAGATTTCAAAAATATACGTATATATAATTCGTTGATATTGGGAGTCTGACTTATCAAATGAGAGAACAACTAGCTGCCATTTGATTCCCGGGATGGCAACATATTAAATTATGAATTCTTAAAAAAGATATGTGGAGTATTTCTTTGAATGTTTCCTGACAAATTTATAATTATTTGAATTTAACTGTTGTCAGCTTTCAATTATGGTTTTTTCAGGAGCAAGTGCATTTTTATGAAATATCTTTCAAATTCAAACTGCAAACTTAACATGAGAGCAAAACTGTTTTGCTGATCATTTAAGTAAGTATAACTAGCATCGCCCAGTTGTCGAAATTCGACGTCTTTTTTCATACACTTTTGAATTTTGATTATCGCCAATATTTATTTATTTATTTATTTATTTATTTATCATATTGACTCCTCTATGCGACAGGGTCGGGCACAATGCACTAAAAAATTAATGCAATATGCTTTTCACTACCACTGTCTATTCAGTGATAGTTAAAATGCAGAATCCATTATCACTGAAAATTTTAGTGATAGTGAAAAAAAATGCACTATCACTGAACATTTAGTGATAGGTAAAAACAAATTGTACTATCACTAAACCCTTAGTGATAGTGAAAAACAATTTGCACTACCACTTAATATTTAGTGATATTGAAAACCTTTATTGATAATTAAAATTTTTCAGTAAAATGGCATTGCTTTTGTTTGTAAACAAGCTTTATGGTTATGACATAGTTCTTCTTGAAGAATAAAGTAAGACTATATTAGCTGAAGCAGTGAAAAAAATATATTCAAAATAAACAATATTCTTGAGAAGAGACTTCTAATTATAGTACGTCGCTTCAAAAATATAAAAACATAATTCATTTTTTATTTGACTTTTTAGTACCAACATTTCAAAGTTTTGGTCAGAAAGATTTTGCCTTGTCGATCGATTGACAATCCCAGCAAAGGAAAAAAGTCTTCCCACTGGCGCAGATGAAGGAAGAGGTGTATTATATTTTAAAAACATTTTTTTATAGTAGGATAGCGATGCAAAGCTTCAATGCTCCTATCCTCGTCATTCAGGTACAAAACTACTTCAGTTGCTATAGCTCCGCCATGGCAACATGTATACCGATTTTCATCTAAAAAAGCAAATTATTTACAAAACTTTTGCAGATTGGTTTCTTTTAATCAAATACCTGTAGACTCCTCATCGAATTCGAGAAGTGATGTATTAGCACTTATGGAAGGCTGTAAATTATTATCTTCCCCTATCGGTTGCCTTTTAAACTCCATCACATATTCTTTAAATTTATCCCGAACATCTTGTGGAGTGTATATCAGCACTTCCAGCAAAGTTTTGCAAAATTTTAGTTTGATGTCGGGAATGAGAATTGCTGCAATAACTGCATCCCAAGAGTCAGAGTGCAAACTAAAATATTTTTCAAACCTTTGCATTAGCTTTGATTGCATTTGAATATTAGTTTCCGTCAAATATTTCATGTTTTCGGAAGCTAAACGTCGCATTTTTATTTTGATGGACAGTAAAGTTGGAACAAAGTAACCAAAGAACATATTTTGCTCTCTTGTAAGAAAGTCGATAGCTTCTGCGATAGGTTGCATTACTTTTGCATATTCTTCCTCATTGCAAGTACAAATTTCCAGCTTATAGCATAGTTCACCTAATCTGTTTTTGACTTCTATTAACTTCTGAACCGAATCGTACAATGAGTTCCATCTTGTAACGCAAGGCGTAACCAGATTCGAAGATATAACTGTTTTTATTATTTCCGCAGATTTCGGCCTATTACATTTATGCCATAATTTTGTACACCTGAGTTACCAAAATATAAAAAGTTAATATATGTACATGTTATAGATTTAACCTTACTTCCTTAGAGGGTAATTTTTGATGCTATTTTTTCGTTTATACTAAACTACCCTATAATAGGACCATATATGCAAGGTACAGTTTCTGAAAATTTGACTGAAATCTATCCAGTAGTTTTTGAGTTAAGTGCAATCATGGAAACGGCTATTATTTTACATATGTAGATAATATATTAAATTCACAGTAAAGGTTGACAGGTTACTTGAGAAAAAGGCCCCCTCAGAGTAACAGCGTTACACTTTTTTGCTTTTTGGAGTTTTTATTATTTTAAAGTTAGGTACAAATAACGTAACTTTGGATTAGCGTTTTCCACTTGCATATGTAAATTGGCTATCTTCGCTTGGCTAGTTTCACTAAAAGTTTAGTGATGCTGAGTTTTTTCTAAAGTTTTAGTGATAATGCAATTTGTTTTTCGCTATCACTAAACCTTCAGTGATAGTAAAAATATTTTTTCACTATCACTAAATTTTCAGTGATAATTAATTCTGCATTTTAACTATCACTGAATAAACAATGATAGTGCAATTCAGTGGTAGTGCAAAAATGCCCAACCCTGCTATGCGAATGACGATTTTGAAGTCCCCATCAAAATTTATAGCGAATATACAAGAAAACTTAAGACCTAATTTCTTCAGTAGCCTTCGAAATTACACCGAAGAAGGAAACTCAATTTTCATTTATAAAAAGCATGCATAGGTATGTGTACATGAGATGTTATTCCTCTCTCCTCACTGACTGATATGTTAAACATATACCGATTCTGACCGTAAAAATTCTTTTCGATTATATTGTTCTGGGAGTCTCTTGGAAGGTTAAAAACTAAATTACCAACAACTATATACACTCCCCTTTCTTTTATATGGAGAAAACAGCAACACCTTCTTTTAACTTTAGACATTTAAGTTTAGACATTTAAACAGGTGGCTACCCTCTTTAAAATTTTTATCGAAATAAAGCCCTCTTCATCATCTTTTATTTGACATGATATCATTTTTTAATGTTAATTTTTACTTATTGATTAAATTTAACTTGATTTTTTAAAACAATGACAACCTTCTTTAAAAAAAATTCGAAACAAAGCCTTCCCATACGTCGTTCGACTAACATGCATATTGTTATCTTTATTGAACTAATGGAAAAATTTTGTTTGACAGGTGTCCACATTCTCCAAAATATTTTCAAAATAAAGCTTTGTGCATTCATTTGCATCGATGTTGTAAAACTTCGTTTAACTTATTAATAAAAATGAATTTAAATTTTTAAATAGGTAGAAACTCTCCTTAATAATATATTCTTACTATATAAAACTTTTTTAAATCTCATTCGTTTGGCTTCCATACTGTAAAATGTTGTGAAACTCTTATAAAACGGAATTTAACTATTGGAACCCTCTTCAGAAAATACGCTTTATGTTAATCCAGGTGATAAGCCATTTCTATGCCAAATTTTATCCAAAGAAAAAAACAAATATCCACTTACAAACCTTCACATATATAACAATTAAATTTATTGGTTTTGTTATTTTATGGCCTTATAACAATTATATTCAACAATTTTTATTGAGCTTGAGGCCGTTTTGAATGAAAAAACCAAAAACCACATGATCAAGTTTAAATAGCGCTGGACTACCTGCGCTTGATTGTAGTTGGCTTAACAAATAGTGGAAAACAGTAGCAAGAATTCACAAGACGAACTTAGCACAGTGCGTAGGCAACTGGCTGAGTTAGTGGGATCGTCGGCTCGAATCCTACTGAAAGAAGTCTGATGAGGAAATGTGGTGATTCCCGAAATAGCTATCACTTCTACCACTTTTTCAAATTATTGTTGCTTTTCCACAATAAGGGTTTTCATTAAAAACGGCTTCAAGCTCAATAAAAATTGTTGAATGTAATTAAATTTATTTTTAATTCCTAAGGTGGTGACAACCCTCGTCCTAAAAATTTTTGGAATAGATGCAGCATTCTTAAAACCTATCTCGTTCGATACGTATGTATGTATATTAGAACATTATATTTAACTTGGTAAATAAATTGATTAAGACTTCTCCTACATTGTTGTGAAAATTTACTGACTTAAATTAATCGATTTACAACTTTTAACAGTAAAAAGTAGTTTGACACTCACATTGTTGTAATAATATGGTGGTAACTCTGTTCAAGAAATAGAGTGTATCCTAACCCAGGCTATAATTTATCTTTGCGTCAAATTTTACTGAAATCCTTTCAGGTGTTTCGATTCTAAGAGCAACAAACATACTTACGACTAACAAACTTTGGCATTTAAAATAGTAGTAGTATATAGGTGCATTCAGGTGGTCCAAATTTTTTCCCCGAAATAGGGTTCGGGACACCTTCCAAAATGTTTCCTCTTGAGGTGCTAGCATAGAGCTTCCAGACGTCCTGGTTTTAGTCAATTGTCCTGGTGTCCTAGTCCATCCCTAAATTGTACGGGGGTTTTAATGAAGATCAATGCGGAAAAGGTTAAGATTTCTGTTATTTGAAATCAAAAATCGATAACGAAAAGAAGTTCTTTCTAACATCTTGAACAATATCTGGTGGGTTTATCTTGTTTCTGTTTAGTTTATTTTGTTAAAATCTTACTTTTTTATCTTAAGGCGAATCGCAAAAAAAGTGGAAATTCCTGAACAGGAACGCGGCTGAAGGGTCTTACAAACTACCCAGTAGATAATTTCAGTAATTAAAATCTCTTCTAAAAGACCTTTTTGAAGTACATTCCATTTTCCTTTATTTTTTGTATGGAGTTGTAAAAATTGAAGGTCCTCCTGCTTTCGCTATCCAAAGAAGAGCTTTCAGAAGGTCTTTTGTAGGACGTACTTCAGACGGTCTTTGCAGAAGCACTTTTAAAGCTGTTATTTTAATTCATAAAAATGGTAGTTTTACTAACTACCCAACCGATTACATCGGGCCACAGTCAATTTTACACACGAAAAAATCAATATAGTCACAAAACTGTGGGCCAAATATTGTAAAACTGTGTTTTTAGTTTTTCTCTCTGGCATCAGGTTTTTTTTTTAAAGGTCTTTGAAATTTCTAGAATATGATTGAATAAAAAAATTATTCGAAAGATTCGGTGCATTGTAGAATAACAAGATGGGTATTAGTTAAAAGGAAAAATTCTGTAAATCAGAAAAATATTTAATTTTTGGGTGTGCCAGAACGAATAAGTATTGAAAATGTCCTTTTAAAACAGAGCTGTGCAGCTTCGACAGAGAATTTTTGTAGTGTGCGTGCAATTGATGTCACTGTGTGCGTGCGAACAAGTCGTGCGGTTGAATGAAGCTTTCGCTGCCTTCTAAAGCAGAGCGTGTATGCATACGCGAATATGCCCGCCGGGCAGGCGCCGCCCAGGGCTGTTTTAAAGCTTTATCCTTGAATATTTCCACTATTTTTGAAAAAAATATATGTCAAGGACTAATATGTTAACTTCCACATCCTCGAATTTCGTCCTTCTAACTTTACTATTTTTAGATAAAAAAATTTACACTTCTCTTAATAAGACATTGATAGATACAATATACATAAATGAAGATATTGCAATCATTATTATGGAACCATGTATGCGCTCTAAAAGATCAAACTGAACGTTTGATGTAAGGTTTAAGTACTTTAATTGTTTTGTATACAAGGGCGGAGCCAGCCTTTCACTTAGGGGGCAGAAGTTTATATAGAGGGAAAAAATGCTTTTAATTAAATAAATTTTTTGTGTGTATATAAATAGAAATTTTTGGGTTTAAGAAAGTATAAGTTTTCTGGTATCCTTTACAACGATACCAATTTTTTAAAAATCGGTTTGTAATTTTTTTGTTTAAAATATTTTATTGAAAAAGGTATTTTTTGATTTTAAATGTTTTTTCTCAAACTTTTATATACGAAGTATACAAATATGCATAACAGTGGCGTAGCCAGGGGGCAGATATGGGAGGATAGATCCCCCCTTCGTCATTGAACTACAATTATTTACTTTTGAATTAATAACACAATACTATTTTATCCTTCTGATTTAAATTTTTTTTTTTTTCAGACGGATGACAAATTATCTTTTAATGAATATAAGAGTAGTCCACTTGCAAACAGCATTATGTGATTTTATAAAAGTAAACCATAAATTAAAAAAAAACGACTACGACAACAAGTAACATCCGAACTGTATCTTTTTTTATTACCTGAAAATTTGGATAAATAAGAGCCTAATACCATTAAAAAAAATAAAATTGCAGTATGGTAGATTTGCAAATTTTATATTTAAAAATTTAATATTGCAAGTTTTGAAACAGTAACTTTTACATAGCTAGCTTTTTTTAGCTTTTCGCGTTCTCTCCTCTAGGAAGATTGGTTTGCTTCTTTTTTGCGACCTCTTCCACTAGGTACCAAAACTACCACGTTTTCTTGCAGTTTTCTAAGTTCATACGAAGAGGAGACATTTGAAAGTATATAAATAAGTATTATAGCGACTTTTGCAAGAGTAGTAAACATTTCATGCTATTTTTTTCAGAATATAGAAAAATTTTTCACTCTGCTGTTAGTGGACATGAAACCCACCAAAAACTAAAAATCTAAAAAAAATTTACATAGCGCACTTTGCAAATGGACTACTCAATTGTTGAATATGCTATCTTATTTGTCCCTTCTTTTTATACAATTAAGGAGCGGCTGAATGGTTTAACGATGTTAGCGGTACATAATGATGTGCCGATTACAACACAAGAAGTAATTGAAAAAATGTGTGTTAAGGAACGAAGATTAAAAATCGCTTTATAAGTAATAAGATTTTATAGGTTTGTACATAAATAAATCTAAATAGATACGCGTAAATATATAAATATGCAGATATATTCAATGTGTAAAAACTGAAGTGTATACTAACGGAACTTCTACAAAACAAAACAGGACTACACACTAATTAATTAAAATAGTGTAGTAATTTAATTTTTTTTAATTTAAATAAAGCATGAATTCCCCAGGGAATAACCGAGTAGACAAAAAATATATAACGGTAGAAATGGCACATACATACATATATGAAAGAATTCCAAACACGAGTTTTTTTCAAAATCGTAGATCTTCGCTTAGAAAAGAGATAATGGAATGCAGCATTTAACCCTTTAATGCAGAGTATGTCATATATGAAAAGCTTTTTAACCCTTTCAAGGCAGACGAAAAAGGTTCTCAATATGCCTTTGAACGTGCTTTTTCTCATGTTGACGTAGATATTCATCGTAGAAAATTTTTCCATAGTAAAATAATAATATAAAAAAATAAATAAATTTTTTTTTTTTTTTTTTTAATTAATTAATCCCAACGGCTTTTTACCCTCCATTCCCGCCCAACCGACACGAGGGGCGCAGTCCGCATGACGTACGGAACCTTAGTTTTTTTAGTTTTTTGGTGCCGAGTAGTGGAAACAGGAGTTTGTTAAGTGTCGAGATCTAAAACTATTCAGCTACAGAATCAAATTCATCAGCTGATTGGATATGCTAAAGATAGTATTTCAATTATTGAGAGTGGAAATAATAGTTTTCTTTATA
>NW_023459848.1:42031-47371 GCF_013731165.1 Rhagoletis pomonella | reverse complement strand
GGCTACGCCCATTTTCAAAAAAATTTTAATATTCTTATTTTTCGTCTTAAATTTATTATAAATATCAATTTTGAGTGAATTATCTTCAGTAGTTACTAAAATATCGCAGTTTTTGTATTACTGAAAATTACCGTTATATGGGAGGTAGGCGTGGTTATTGTCCGATTTTGCCCATTTTCAATACCATCCGTCCTACGCCCGAAAGAAGTGCACATACCAAGTTTCGTTAAGATATCTCAAGTTTTACTCGAGTTATCGTGTGCACAGACGGACAGACGGACGGACGGACGGACAGACAGTCACCGCTTAATCGATTTCTCTTTTCATCCTGATCATTTATGTATACATTTGTCTATATCTATCTCGATTCGTTTTGCCTGTTACAAACAACCGTTATGTGAACAAAGTTATAATACCCTTGTACACAAGTGCGCTCGGGTATAATTAAAATGTCTATGAATAGAAATTTCAGTTACTACGGTAAGTATGGCAAAGATATACAAGTATAAGGATGCTGACCGTTGTGGTGGTTGAATTTCAACCACTGGGCGAACTCTAGTTAACTTAAAACCATCACGATCTTTCTAAAGAGCGAAAATTTATTTATATGCAACGTTAGAATATTCTGTTTCCGGTCAACGGTGAGCGTTCGCTGTGCAAGTTAAAAAAGTGAGTGAAATGTTATCTGGAATTTTCTCTATCAAATGTGACTAATTTTGTAACTTTCCTTCAAAATTTGGTCAAAATGGTTTTTGGCCGCCTAAATCGTTCAAATACCCCTATGTGCAAAGGTAACATTGCGCTCCAGCGCTGAAAATATTTAACGCGGGTCGCTTTTTTGGTAGCGGAGAAGGAGGAAGATCTCCTCTGCGTTGGAAAGAAAGGTGGAGGAGGACTTGGCTTCACTTGGCATTTCCAATTGGCATCAGTTGGCATAGAGGAGAAATGACTGGCGTGCCGTTTTAGACTCGTCCAAAATCGCTTAGGCCAATAAAGAAGAAGAAGAATCCAAAAGCAATAGTGAGGGCCTTTACTAACAGGGCAGATAAAAGCGGGTTTTCGTTTTCTCATCTCACCGGTAAAAATAAATTTGTTGTTCCTAAATTACGGCAATGCCCATGATTCAATAATATAAAGGTTTTGTAATAAAACAGTCTTATCGCTTCCACAAATAAAATAGGCTCATCTACTAGCGCAGAGTGTTGCCCACTCTACAGTTTATAGTGATATTAGTAGTGAAACGTAAAATTCTTCTTACTAAAAATTCGTTGGCATCACTGGCTCGATTGCGTCATTGAAACAATTATAGAATACCAACCGTTTAGCTATCAAAAGCCAAAAATGCGGAACGATAGAACTTTTTACTCTGATTTCAACCATACCAAAATTATTTGGCGCAAGTGAAAACCGAGGAAAGTATAAGAGGCTAAAGAGCCACTTTTCAATTTTTTATATATAAAGAATATATGCTTAATATCTCGGAAACCAGTTGACCGATTTGCAAAAGTATTGAAGTAAATTTAAAGGTAATTTAAGTACCTTTTATACGACGCACTGTGGTCGAAAAAACCATGTTTTACGAGAAAAAGGTATATTTTAAAACTGTGATAAATTAACCGGAATAAAGCTATTCTTATTCAGAAATGTCAACGAAGTTAAAACTGATTCGTATTCTCAATAATATCTGCTGAGCAAGCCGTTGAATCCGTTTAACCCTAGAATACTAACCCTATTTTTTATTCCTTAATACTAACGTTCGCCTGTGAGGCTACTTTGAAAAAAAGTACAAATTCTGTCTTTCTAAAACCTTAAATTTTTTTTAAAAATGGGCTTCAACATATTTCATATGTAATGTATGTAAAAAACAAAATAATTTAATAATTTTTTTAATATTAATAAAAATAATTTGTATTAAAAATAACACATATTTTATAATCTTTTTGAAAGGGGTCATTTTAAAAAATAAAAATAAAAAACCATTTAAAAGCGAATGCACTCAAACAATCCATAAATTATCTTAAAGGTATTCGTATTTACTTTCACACTTAAAAGGAATTAGTTGTTTATCTTTTCTATTGTGACCTGTACTTAAAAATGAAATCGACTTCTTTGTATCACATTGGACCTTATGAATATAAACTAAGCAATGCTTTTTTCTTAAAATTTCAGATCTTTTACGTAAAGCTATTTGCATAAATCAAGCAAAAGGTTTGAAATCTTCTTCCGAATTGTTCTCACTATCGGTTCCATTCAATGATATTTCTTCCAACCATTTTAGAACTTGTTCTTCATAGGAACCCCTCTCGAAAAGTAGAAAAAATATTAAGTTCAAAACAGAAAATAGCCAACAAACATGTTAAAAACTGAAATAAGTACAGCAAACAAAATTACCTTTACTACTAACGTACGCCTGTCAGGCGTCAAGAGGGCATGGAGCTCAGCCGCGCAAGGTCACTGTACAATGTGCCTTTGCTAACAGCCTCGTACAGCGCTAAGCTGAGTTGGCGCGAACGTTTACTTTGATCATTAAAAGCGTTCCTGAAATATCGCGCGGAAACCGAGTTCGTTCCGCTTCACAGGCGAACGTTAGTATTCTAGGGTTAATTCAACAAATTCGATCGTGGAACGTTGTAACAGTTATGAGTTGATAATTTTCTTAACAATTTTTTCTGGAAACTTTCAATTATAACAGTAATTGCTGGTTTGGTGTTACTTCTCAAGTATGGAAAATAATGATTTCATATGAAATACTTCATAATAAAACTTAGCTGCTAAATTATCAACACCTTAATAACACAGCTTATTTTTCAAGAAATATTTTCTTCAAAAAGGTATAACTAATTTTCTCTAACTCATTCCTTTAACAAAAACTAATTCAAAGGTCCCTTTAAGGATCTACGAAAAGAAAATCTGCGCATACTCGCGCCAAAAAGACTAGCGCCAATTTCTACTTGACTAGACCAACTTTAACAGTTTTTGCAAATAACATAAAGTGTATTAAATTATTAAAGATTAATGTAATTTATTCTATATTTAGCATCAAATCATTTATAACATGTGTCTTAATTAAGCTGGAGTAAATTTTCGAAAATCCAATAACGAATCAAATATGGCGTCCAATAATTAAAAAAATTACTGAATTTTCATGAAATTTAGCATTTAGAGGTTTTGAAGTTCGCTCATTACAAATTTCAAACAAGTTTTTGAAAATTCAAGTGCAAAATCCAATATGGCGTCCGAAATTTCCAAAAATTCATACGTAAAAATTATTTAATAATGATAAAAAAATGAAGTTTGGGAAATGACGAATTTGGTATAAAATAAAAAAAATCTTAAAAAGAACTGTTGGGGCCTAGATCAAATTCTACATCAAGTGCAATCAAAATATATGAAGTTTCCCACTGACTTATAGGCAATTTTGACCACTTTGTGAAAAATTGACTGAAAATGCTGAGCTTTAGGGCCTTTCGAGGCACGTCTTTCCTTTGTCCGATTTTATGACGTTTTATTACCAAAGGAACATTTCTAGGGGGAGTCCTGCTATGTAGCTTAACAAAAAATTTTCTCCATCCAACTAAGGCGCAGTCTAAAGTGCATGGGCAGAGAACGAGCACACAATGGGCTAACTTTTCTCAATATTCATCGCAATCTGGATGTTAATGTTAACTCAGTATTAAAAGAATTTTTATCCATACCTAGGTAAATTGCATGTGACTTTTCTTTAAGTTTTGCTAAATTATATCCATAATTATATACAATATGCTGAATACTCTAAATAAAACAATAATATTCTTGGTTGTTGTGAAAAATCTGGATATATCTTTATTCTAAAAACCACATGAATTGCTTTTGGTAGCTAGCTTTAACTTTGGTATTTTGGCAAAATCATAGTTCGCTGGACTGTTAATTTGTATGGGGTAGTAAAATTCGTTTCCCTTGCGAATCACATGTTTGAAGTCCGTTAACTAACCCTCTATATATACATAAATACATATTTAGGCTGGGGATTAACATCATAACTGCTCCAACATTTAGTATCAAGCAGCGTTGCCAGAAGAGAGAATCTATGCCGTTTTGCGGGAATTTTGAACAAAAAAGGGATGGCGGGAATAAAAGTCGTGACAACGCGGAAAATCACATACGCCGTGCCCATAAATATTATAGTAATACTATTAGGCTGAAATAGTGTGCGATACATTCTTGGGAAAGCTGAATGCAATCTAAAGTTTAGTTACGCGAAAAATCTCGTCCGTCAGCATCCACCTCCAATCAAACTTGAGCATATTGCACAATATGTGCAGTAAGCCTTCTTCCGAAGAAATCTTGATTACAAAAACATGCAAAAACGAAAAAGAATATGCAAAAATATAAGTCATTCATAATAACTAATAGTCAGTTGAAAATTTCGCAGTTCACTAACGGTTCGGTAGCACATCAAGCTAAAAATGCGGAGAGAAAGCTATGTGCGTTGCCCCGAAGCACAATATTGCATTTTCTGCATTTGATAACATATCAGTGCTGTTGGAAACAGTATTCAGCGATTCCAAAATTGCATCACATGCACACGAATTATGTACAAATAACGCATAAGTAGATGCAATATATGTTTTATATTAATAATATTACATGAAAATTGAATTGTTATTGTTATTGCCTGAGTTGTTAAAATACGGTTATTGATCGTATAAAAAATAAAACACGGAGAAAAATTTATTTGCCTTTTTTAAAAACTGGGTCAAAGCAACATCGCAAAAAATATAGAAAAAAAGGTTTTTTTCTTAACAGCGGTCATCCCTCGGCAGGCAATGGCAAACCTCCGAGTGTATTTCTGCCATGAAACAGCTTCACATAAAAATACAATCGCCGTTCGGAGTCGGCGTAAAACTGTAGGTCCCTCCGCTTTGTGTGACAACATCAAGGCGCACGCCACAAATCGGAGGAGAAGCTCGGCCCAACACTAACATATGTGTAAGCGCCAATCTATTATTATTATTATTATTATTAAAGAATTGCATGGACAAATAGGCTCGCGCAAAACTTGGCAACACTGGCATAAAGTCATGAGGTGCAACTCACCTACTCCACGTGCTCTTGTGGATATTCAGAAACGGCAGCAGATATCGACGGCATAGTAAAAATTTTCTTCTCCGGACAATATGCTAACCATTTCTTTATTAACTACCGTACAGTTCTTATTTTTCACTCGAAATTGATCGATCCTTCAATGGGGTTGAAATACCTAATCGACTAAATCTCGCAAAATAATCCCTTGTGGCACTTATTTTAATTTTTGAATAATGCGAGAGTTCTCGCCTTTCTCTAACCCGCAACAGAATACTA
>NW_023459848.1:0-32031 GCF_013731165.1 Rhagoletis pomonella | reverse complement strand
CCTCGCGGATTGTGCATACATAAGTTTTAAATAATTGGCAACCCCACTCAAATAAAAAATAAAAACTTATTGCACATGCGAAAACCATATCCTTTCACTTGGTACCTCAGTTTTTAGTCCAACAAACTGTGAAGATCTTATAATTTTCAAAAAGTGGCAACCCTACTCAAAAAGTAATACATTATCCGATCCCTTTTATTTGACACCTCATTTCTTGTAATCCAAGGAACAGTGCGGATCTAATAATGCTTTACATAGGTGGCAACCCTATGGTAATTGAAAGTACTAAAGATATTATTCCTATCGATGCAGATTATACTTAAAAAATCTCGTATAAATCCGTTCAGTAGTTTTTGAGATTAGCGTGGTCAATAAATTTCGACTTTCTTTTATACTATGTATAGAATATAGTAATTTTTAAATAGGTGGCCACCCTATTCAAAGAATGAAAACTTTTGTACATGCGAAGGCCAGCCCCTTTAATTTGGTATCTCATTTTGTTATCCAACGAACGGGGCAAATCTTTTAACTTTTTAATAGGGGGTTGCCCCTAGTCAGAAAAATAATACATTCTTGCACATGTAGAGGCTAAGTCTTTTCTTATGAAAGTGACGGTGCAGAACAGATGCCTACGCTTATTATGATTGAATATAGTAATTTTATTAACAGGTGGCAACCCTATTCAAAAAAAAACTTTTGTGCTTTTCTAGAGGCCAACCCTTTCATTTGACACCTCATCTTTTGTAATCCAACGAACGATGCGGATCTAATAATTTTTTAGACAGGTGGCAGCCCTATTATAATTCTAAGTAAAAAAGGTCACTTTCCTATCGGTACAGAGTATATCAGTGAAAATATCGCCAAAATCCGTTCAGTAGTTTTCGAGATTACCGCGATCAAAAAATCTCGACTTTCCTTTATACTATGTATAGATTTGAAATTACTTAAATGAA
This sequence comes from Rhagoletis pomonella, assembly GCF_013731165.1. Lineage (NCBI taxonomy): Eukaryota > Metazoa > Arthropoda > Insecta > Diptera > Tephritidae > Rhagoletis > Rhagoletis pomonella. The sequence continues at coordinate 31,078 of NW_023459848.1, read as the reverse complement.
GAATAAAAAGTTATTAGTTATTTAAAATTTCTTGATGATGATGAATGAATGGAGATTAAAAATGTTTTCTTATTATACGTATACTCACTTTATCGAACGCTGTCATGAAATTCTCTTCTTCCATCCTTCTCTTCTACACAGACATTTTGATTCGGTGATCACGGTGATAATACCATCAAAAGACAGAGCATCCACGATTTTTATATTTTTGTGTTTTTCATTAAAAACATTTCCCTCCATTTTAAAGGGGTGGACGGGTGGTCTAGGACACCCTGTATACGTATTTCCAGAATAGAGTCACGGAGCTCCGTTTTGTTTTCTCATGAAATCCGAAAATCTGTATCTCTGCAATTTTGATGTTTTACAAAGAATGCCTATAAGAAGCTTCTTTGTATAGAACTAGTCAACCGAAGTCAAATTTGCAGCTTCCTCGCTACTGATATTGCTTGAGCAAAGATATGAAAACGCCTCCATCCTTGAAGCTACTACAGATCCACAGTGGAGAGACATAAAAACCTCTGCAGTCTTCTGCCGGCCCATATAGCTCGTGTGACTTTAACAAGAGTTTTCCATGATGGAAAGTAAACCTTAGCCTCTTATTTAGCGTAATTTCTAGAATTTTCCTAACACAGTATTCATGCACTTTCCCTCCAAAGAGACGGAACCAAGGATTTGTATATGGCTTGCTGTAAACGGTGCAATATTGGCTTTTCGTAGATTCATGCAGAGATAAACAGTAAGAAACCACACGAATAGCTACCCTCACAACGTTCGGGGCAGTACTGCAGAATTTTCCCGTGGATAATAGATAATAAAAAAAATGTATGCACTGCAACCAACGGAATTTTTGTGTCCCACTTTTCCCGTACCTAAAATTTCCGGGTCATCTGCTACCCAACGGTATATTATCCACACTCTTGTAGTCTGATTAAACTAAGACTGATATCTTTTTAACATTGCACACCAAATTGAACTTCCTTTGGTTATTGGTACATATCTAGGAAGGCGCATAGAGCACGTGCGTTTTCAATCTTACTAACCACATTCTGAACGACGAAATCAGTTGACAGCTTGGATTTTGGGTATAACTAGGACCAACCGAAGTTTTTATACAAATTTTGTATTTGTGAATATTTATGCTGGATGCGGGGGCAAAAATACAGTGTGAATGTAATAGAGTAATAGTGAATGGTAATAGTCTACTTAATAGCGCTCTTATGCAGCGTTTTTGCTGCATTTAAAATGCAACATTTAGCACTTTCGAACATATGTTTTCGAAGAGCGTTCATGCTATCGCATTTAGCAAATGTACATTTACGCGAGCTCGAAATCGTATGATTTTGACAAACAGCCGTGTTCCAGTCGCTTATTCTGATCCGTATCTATTACGATCAATTCTCACGCAGAAGATAATGTGCAAAACCCCTACTGAAAAGGAAAAAATAAATTTTAAACAAAAACTTCAATACAAAAATTTGAATTGTTTTAACCATGACAGACCATTTGTTTATGTATGTATTCATTTATCGGTGCTGTCAATTAAAATTTCCTAACTTTATTAGGAAACAAAACAAACAGAAATGATCACAAATTGATCCAGATTTCTATCAGCATCACATCGATATTGAATTTTCTTAACTTTTCTTTATCCAAATAATGTAAAATAATAAATGAAATCTCGATCGGCGATCACTGAAACGCAGCTAGCCACTGTATACTCGAAAATGCAATGTTGCGACTTTTCTCATTAAACCATGTTCGAATCGTGGAAATTTTCGAAGATCACAGGGTTGCTTTTAGCATTTAGATTCTTAATGCAAAAATGGAGTTGCATTTAGTTGCATTTAGGTGACGAATTTTGTATGGATAAATGTACATTTAAAGTAGCATTTAGAGCTAAATGCGCTAAATGTGCTTTTACGCGTAAGCAAAAACAGCCCATTACACGATATGCATTTAGTCGACGTAACTAAACTCTTTTCTCAATGTACTAAGTACTAGGCTCGTAAATGAGAAAAACAGCAACCATTCCTACGATCCAAGGTTTTGTCATTAAGAACCACCGACGCGGAAATCCAGCTGGTCTGGTAACACCACCTTACATGAATTCGCCTTGATTTGTGAGATATGAGTATTAATGCTTCTTTTAAAAAATCTACCAACTTCTACCATTTTTAGGATTAAAATCTACCACTATTTTTTCGAAGTCCGTGCACACAGTGAAATTAGCAAACCTCTGGCGATTTTTGGTAGGGTCCATAACGTCACAAGACACGAATAAAGGCGCGCCATTGTTTTGACGGCGAAAGAAAACGCATTGACGAAAAATGACGCGTAAACCTAGTTGACGGCGAGGAAAGTTGCGTAAACATAGATTTTACGTAACTAAGGACTGTCACTTGTCTGTCACGAACTAAGCTGTAGATAAGCCTTATTAGGTTGGTTTCAACCCCATATTATGGCTATACTTGACTATTGCCTCTGGACTGACATTGTTGAAGGCCATATAGATATCAAAGAAGGCCCCTACTGCGTAATTTTTATGCGTGAAGGCTTCCTCCGACCACTTTACCAATGTGAGCAGGGCGGTATTCACCGACCTTTTCTTGCAATAAGCATATTGAGCTCTTGAAAGGCAGTCACGAAGAATCGCATTTCTTATGTACAGGTCTATCAGTGTCTCTAGCATTTTTAGCAAAAGCGTTTTCAGCAAAACCGAAGAGACTGATAGGCCTAAAATCCCTAGAGGAAACATGAAAGCCTTTTCCGGCCTTCGGGATGAACGCAACACTGACTACCCTCCAGGTCTTTGGATGTACCCGAAATTCACGCAGTTCGTATAAATAGGATCCAACCAATTGCACGACACCTTCAGAGCCCTTTGCAGCTGCGCAGGTATGATGCCATCGATACTATTTGTAGCGCGGGCCTTTTGTGCATATTGCGAGTGTATAAGTGTGCACTTCCGTCCAAGCTACAACTTCCTACCAGACTTAGTTAACAAACGGTGCGGAACCTTGCTAGCTCTGCGATTCGATAATGCAGTGTGGTATGTATGTGTGAATGTTTGTATATTTCGAAGTGGAGTGATTATGTAAGCAAAGTGTATGCGTTAGTATTAGGGCATGAGTCATGATTCAATAATACAAGGTTCGATTAACTGACAGTTGTCTCTCTCGCACCGCTCCCTTAGCAGTGGCACCGTGTTGCTTCTGTGCACATTTACATGAAAACAGTGTAGCTTTGGTGTGAAATAAAAGAATGAGCGTTTGTGCAATATGTTTATATGTATATGCATATGAAGCATAAATAACTGATGAAAACATAAACTGTTCTTAAATTGGATGTTTACATCAATCTTATAGTAGTCTTATTTTAATTTTGAGTCATTTTACAGTTTTTATACAGCTAAATAGCACATAAATTACGTAATTCACATAGATACTTCAATATAACGTTCCAAATTTCGTTTAAAATGCCAGATTTCCTGCAAATACATTAGAATTTACAAAAGGAATTTCACTACTATTTGCCTACTTTGCGTACTTTTCTACTACCATTTTCGCACCAAGAGATTTCATTCCTCCCCTTTTCTCCGTCCTTCGTAAATGCAACCTTTTGTAAGGGAGTGTCAAACCGCAGCTGTCAATGATTATCTAACCTTGTATTATTGAATCATGGGCATAAGTGACTTCTTCGGCTGAGTCATCCCCTATAAAAACCGCGGAGGTAGCTCGAAGTAGTCATTAGAAAGTGGTGATTTTATATCAAGTGTATATACGCATATATACATACGAACGTGTATATAACAAAGTGCAAAAAGCGGGTTTTGAAAGCACCGTAACTTGCACCGACCAGTAGCGAATCTAGCGGTTACTAACAAACGGAATTCGAGGTAAGAAACGATTCTCGCATTGAAATGTCTTGGGCCTAATCCAGGGCACCAAGAAATTCCTAGTGGCTTGCCTACATATATACATGCATATATACGGATGAGTACTTGCACTTTAATGCACTCATGTATGTTCATGCATATGTGCGCGCAGGCGCAGGTGCATATGTTTGTATGTATGTATGGATGAAGGTTGGTTGCTATACAAAAATGCTCACCCGAACGCGAAGCTTAAGCTACGTTACTAATAACCATTTGTTTAACTTTTCTTTCAGGTCGCCAGCACCTATGTAAGTGCAAAAGGGCCTCGATAATTTTAAGATTGACCTAGGAGCAACAAGACACATAACCACATGCACATATTACATCCTAGCCAACATACTCATACACTACAGCATATTTGTTTACATAGATAATACAATTGGATCAACACCCATACGCACCCCCACTTATCTATTACACCGAAATTGACACACACACGGGTTAAAACAATTAACATCCACATGCACTACAGATTGCATCTCACACCTGGATCAACACCCACACGCACCACCGTAAACACGTATCCACAATCAGTACACATCCATCGACACATATATGTATATACGCATGCCTTAAATCTATCGTCCATCTGCTGATATCAGCTAACAGAACACGTCAAACAGCTGTTCCTGGCCTGCGAATATACATAAGGGTTTGCAGCAGTGTTGCCACGAACAAATTTTTTTTCCTACCAAGACCAACCAAAAATTTTTTAAGTTTATTATTAGTTTTTTCCAATGTCAAGTTTATTAAAAATGTAGAAAACATAACATTTCGTACATCCAAAAAACACAGCTAGTACAACAAAAACAAATTAACTACGTATAAAAATTAATTTACAGTACAGATTTACAAAAATTTTTGTCTCTTAACACATCGTCACTTGAAATGCAAAAAGACGTAACAAACATCGTCGCTGAAATTCAAAAAGTCGTAACTAATAAAAAATTCAAAATTCAGTTTTTGATTGATGTGATGGATTTCATCGAATTACAACTCCCACATCATTTAATGAAAAAAATAAAAATTTTGAGTCACGACTTTTTCCACTTCAGCGGCGCTGTTGTTACGTCTTTTTGCATTTCAGGTGACGACATACATATTATTATTATTATTCGTCGGGGATACTGGAACATATATTGTGCTTAACCATAATTGTAATACTCCAGCCCTTTGGAGGGCGCCATGTTTCAAATTTTGGATGAAGAAGATAGTTCCCCAAGGTGTATCAGTCTGCTATTTATGAAATGAGGGCTCTGGGATTTCCTCCACCAGCTCCAAAAGGCTAGGGACCATGCAAGCGCATTTGGGCTCCATGCTTTGCGAGACAGTCAGCCCTTTCGTTGCCTTCAAACCCTTCATGTCCCAGAACCTTCCACAGCGTTACGCTATTGTGGGCTTCCAAGTCTTTCGAAAGAGTTTTACAGCTGTCCACAAGCCTAATCCGTTTTAAAAGAGTCTAAGGCCTTTTTTCTGCCTGAATATCCGACATAATATTTGTTTTAGACAAATGGGCCCTCTACACAGACTCCGATTACGAAGACTTCTGCCTGGAATCTTGGTCCAAATACGCCTGCCATAGTACTCTCGTAGTCCATCTTTGATCCGTCGGAATACCATACTTGGGACCCTTCATCAATTATGGTTATTATCACTTCACAGCAGTCCCTTTTAGGAGTTCTGACCTTGTAGGGTTTGTAGAAGGATAACTTTCTTCCCGATCATATTGGACAGTAGTAGGGCAAATAGACAAAGAAGGAAGGCCTGTAATGACACCAAGGGCATCCGTTGGACAGGCGCCCATAGCTCCTATGATGGACACGCGGACCAGTGCCTGTGGTGGACATCAGTGGGTTTATTGACAAGCCCTTTTCAGCACGCTGGTCCTCAGGACATATACATACTACATATCGCACACGATCTTCAGAAGTGGCACAGCTCAAAATTTGGATTTTTTCAAATTATGCACTAAAAATGTACACAGAGCTCTTACTTACCTTTAAGCAAAAGCTGGAGCAAATTTTTCCTATAATTTGTTAAAAAAACCTATTGGCAAGGGAGACTAGCCGTGGGTAACACAGCGCGGCGCCGCGCCATTGCGCTGATAACGAGAGCTGAGTTACTGGCGCCGATACCGATTTTCACAACTCTGTGACGCAATGGCGTCAGCAACACCGGAACACTAACAACACCGGGCGGCGCAAAGAACCAGCAAAGAACACACAAAAGCGAAGTGTCACTTGTAAAATGTGCAGCACAAGGCGAATTTTTACAAGGTGTTGTTGCTAAAATTAGCCGCGGTCCTTCTGAATGTGAAAATTATGTCTTTGTTGTATTTGTGGGTTTTGAACTTGGCTTGTTTTTGCCCAACCGATACCACCTTGTATTAATTCACCTTAGTTCAACACCGGAACACTGACAACGACGAGTATCGCAAAGAACCAGCAAAGAACACCCGAAACAGAAATGTCTCTTGTAAAATGCGCAGCACAGCTAGAATTCGTCGCGGTCCTTCTGAATGTGCAAATAATGGGTTTGTTGTATTTTTGGGTTTTGAACTTGGGTATACTTGAGTTTTTTCTCAACCGATATCACCTTGTATTAATTCACTTTGGTGCAGCGTGCAGCAATAAAGGAAATGAGCTTTAGCCTGAAGAGGCGCAATTGCGCCAACACACTGTGCTGATTCCGACAGTGGCGCTGGAGTTGGTGTGTCAGCGCCAAAAAATTTGCGCCGTTACCCAGGCCTAAGGTAGACTACCAAGATGATTAGCATGTGCTAGAAATAGTTTTTCTCATTTTCTGAGGAACGTGTACTTTTGATTTGTATCACTTTTGAAGAACGTGTGCGATACGTAGTTTCTGTGAGTTCAATTGAAACTATATTGTAGGCACATAAAGTATATACCTTGGATGTTCATATTGTATATACTTACATATACTATGTGTATGCTTCTTTTTTACACGGTTATATTCTACTCGGGTAAATTCAACCCACATGCCTAAACAGTTTTTTTTAATTGAGTTAGCAACTCTACTTGGGTAGAATATACACATTTTTTCTACACCGGTAGAAATCTTAACACGGGTTGAAATTTGTACATAAACGATTTTAGAAGTATTAGCCAGGGTTGCATTGGGTTTTATAACTCGAGTTGAAAATTGGCCGTTTATGCTTGTTGTCTACCCTAGTTCAATATAACCGAGTAGAAGAACCAGTTATGTATATTTACATATTTACGGAGGCCGTTATATGAAGGCACCGATAAAACATTCGTGTAAACAAGATTTCTAAAATGTTTGGAAACACATATTTTATATTTTTCGCAAATAACACTGGTCTACAAATTTCAACTTTTTTTCTGCGAATAAGACGGGACCTGGTGTTTCTGAACGGATTTTTCGTGCTGAACACGAATCTGGGGTCCAAAACTTCCCATCACGTCACGTTTTCGAGAAAAAAGGGGTTGAAACCCCTAAAAACAGCGTTTTTTGGCCATTTTCGAAAAATTATAGAGCTGAACCCTGACGTGGTACAAATTTTGCATATATCAGAAATTAAAGGCTAAACCGTGCCCTTTCGAATGAGCCCTATGCCGAATTGATCGCGTGCACCCTTAAAGCAGGGGGTGTATTTGTGTTTAGGGGTGCAGGAAAAATTGATCACAGAAAGAATTTAATCTTAAACGATCATAGAAAATTAATAATGCCAAGGTTTTAACTATATTAAAAGTCGCTGATTACGAATCTGCAGTTAGATTTTAAAAATTTAAGATGACGGGTCGAATATGGTGGATATAAAAATTGGACTCCTAGACACAAATACACCCCCTGATCTAAGGGTGCATGCGATTAATTCGGCATAGGGCTCATTCGAAAGGGCACGATTTAGCCTTTAATTTCTGACATATACAAAGTTTGTAGCACGTCAGGGTTCAGCTCTACAATTTTTCAAAAATGGCCAAAAACGCTGTTTTTAGGGGTTTCAACCCCTTTTTTCTCGAAAACGTGACGTGATGGGAAGTTTTGGACCCCAGATTCGTGTTCAGCACGAAAAATCCGTTCGGAAACACCAGGTCCCGTCTTATTCGCAAAACCCTTGTAGACCAGTGTAATTATTAATGTCGCGGAACCTACCAAAATCCAAACCAAATGGAAAAAAACCTACCAGGTTTGGTAGGAAAAGCTTATGTTTGGCAACACTGGTTTGCAGACTCAACGACAGCCGGTTGGAAGTGAACATATAGCAGCGAGGGAGAATAAGCAGAAGCAGAGCCTGAGGGAAACGAAACAAGTGCAGCGATCGTTCTGTCGGCATCGACGCTACTCGCCGCAGCACCAGCATCACCGGCGAAGAGAGGCCAAGCAGCGGCACGTCTTTACTAGCTGTTTGCCTTCTCCTTTTTTTTTTGCCTACATACCAACATACATATAAATTGTTGTTAGGGTTTCTCATAGTTTAGTTTCTTTTACTTATGCATACCTACGCATGTACATACAAATGATTTAATAATACAAGGTTAGATAATTATTGACAGCTGCGGTTTGACACTCCCTTGCAAAAGGTTGCATTTACGAAGGACGGAGAAAAGGGGAGGAATGAAATCTCTTGGTGCGAAAATGGTAGTAGAAAAGTACGTAAAGTAGGGAATCAGTAGCGAAATTCCTTTTGTAAATTCTAATGTATTTGCAGGAAATCTGGCATTTTAAACGAAATGTTGAACGTAATAATGATATATCTACGTGAATTACGTGATTTATGTGCTATTTAGCTGCATAAAAACTGCAAAATGACTCAAAATTAAAATAAGACTACTATGAAATTATGTAATCATCCAATGCTTATGATTTCATCAGTTAAATATGCTTCATATGCATATACAAATAAACATATTGCACAGAAGCTTATACTTTTATTTCACACCAAAGCTACACTGTTTCCATGTAAATTTTCAAAGAAGCAACACGGTGCCACTACTAAGGGAGCGGTGCGAGAGAGACAACTGTCAGTTTATCGAACCTTGTATTATTAAATCATGGTACATACATATGTACATAGATATGAAGTGTTGCTAGGATTTATTTTGCATAGGGAAAGTAATTTAGTTCATTTATTTATGCATAAATTATTATTGTTTTCTTATTACCTACCACTAGTTCTCTTTGTTTTTTTGTTGCATTATTTTTATATTCTGGCATCCCGCTTTTGCTTTTTACTTGTGCCAGGTTTCTTTGAATTATAAATCAATAATTAGTAATTAATAGAGTATCATTTGATCGTTTCTTTTCTTGGATTTTCTTATTTTTATTTTTTTGAGTTTCTTTCCACCTTTTTCGGTTCGTTGTTAGGTTTCCATGGGCACTTTTGTCCTTTGATCGTGGGTCAAATCGACGCATTCGTACACCACGTTTCACATAATTTCAATTTTTGTTATCGCGTTCAGTTTCTTCAGTAATCTTTTTATACCCGAGCGCACTTGTGCACAAGGGTATTATAACTTTGTTCACATAACGGTTGTTTGTAACAGGCAAAACGAATCGAGATAGATATAGACAAATGTATACATAAATGATCAGAATGAAAAGAGAAATCGATTAAGCGGTGACTGTCTGTCCGTCCGTCCGTCTGTGCACACGATAACTCGAGTAAAAATTGAGATATCTTAACGAAACTTGGTACGTGAACTTGGGCGAAATCGGATAATAACCACGCCTACCTCCCATATAACGGTAATTTTAAGAAATACGAAAACTGCGATATTTTAGTAACTACTGAAGATAGTTCACTTAAAATTGATACTTACAATGAGTTTCAGACGGAAAACATGAATATTATAAATTTTTGGAAAATGGGCGTAGCCACGCCCACTTATGGTTACACTTGGCACTGTTGTTGGCCTTAGTACAACATACTAAACGGCTGAAAATTTAAAAAATCGGACAATAACCACGCCTACCTCCCATATAACGGTAATTTTCAGAAAAACGAAAACTGCGATATTTTAGTAACTACTGAAGATAATTCACTCAAAATTGATATTTGCAATGAGTTTTAGACGAAAAATAAGAATATTACAAAATTTTGGCAAATGGGCGTAGCCACGCCCACTTATGGTTACATGTGTATATCTTGGTAACCGCTGCACCAATTTCTTCCAAACTTGGCACAGTTCTTGGTCCTGATACAGCATACCAACTAGCCGAAAATTTCTACCAACCCCATCCGACGAGCTAGCAGGGGCCAGCGCCGCCCGCTTTACCCGAACACACAGCAGACATAACATATTGCACCCGCAATCATAATGGACCGCGTAAATAAGTTTACACGTCTTTCTTCGCCGTCGACTAGGTTTAGGCGCCTTTCTTCGCTGAAGTTTTTTATGCGTCTTTTTTCGCGGTAAACCTTTTAGCTCGCGCCTTTATTCGTCTCTAGTATCGATAAATCGTTTTGATTATTGTTGAGTAGGTTAAAGAATCTCTTATGCTTTGCTTTTTAGAATTGCGATTAAAACGGTATTATTTTCATTCAATCAAAGGTTTTAAGACAATCCACTATCGAAAAGAAAAACTATATCACTCATTTTTTATTAACATGCAAAAAACCGTAAAAAAAAATTTGGAGTTTTTGTCTGCCAACACGGTGTCGATGTAAATTGCGAAAAATGTTTGCGCCCTTCTTTCTACGTTGGCGGCAATTCCATAATCCCCGAGTCCCGTTATTCTATTTACAAGATCCCTGTAACCTACTCAATAATAATCAAAACGATTTATGGCCCTTAGCAAAAATCGCCAGATGACTAGTGATAGAACGATACGAGTACCGAGTACAGAATATCGATACTTTTCATGAATACTGAGGAGTATCGTGAACTCGATACTTTTTCACAAGTACTGAGTAAATATCGCGAATGCCGAAAAGTATCGACGAGTTAAGAACTTTTTTAAGTATTTTTTTTTAATTACCTAATAAATATTGTGGCGAACGTTCGAATATTAACTTCAATATCCAATATGAATATTATGAAAACGAACATAAAGCTCATTTATCTACTTCAATACTGTCATAACTCAAAAAACCGAAAACCCGAGAAACACGCCTTTAAAGTTTTTAATTCACATATCGGTACCCTCATGCCAGAAGCATTACGACTACTATTAATAATAAATTTTCGTTTAAAGCAGGAATAAATTGAAATTTCATTTATTTGAAATAAATATTCGGCCTTATCATGAGTTTCATTTTCCCCGAACCGGTTCACTTTTCACTTTTGGTTTCCATGGTTTTACTATGGGCGGATTTTTTTTTTCAGGCGAAACTCAGGATAAGGCAGATTATAATGTCGTCATCCTCATGCCAGAAGCATGAATGTGCAAATTTATCAGTTTTGAGTTATTGGGTTGACTTTGATTTTCTTTGTTATACCAAAACTCAGAATACCATGCGTACACGGAAAGTAAATATTTTTCAATTTCAATTGCATAAATGTAGAGCTAAGTCTCGCAAAAAAAACTTTCAAACTGGATTTCCCAAAAGTTTTATTTTTACACATTCATGCTTATGGCATACGGAAGGGATGTAATTTTTTTAGATTTTTACGATCCCGAGATTTTCGGTATGTCGTTGGTTCAACCCGGGATCCCGGGATCAGTCCCGGGATTTAGATATTTATTATTTTTCAACGACTTAACATGAAAAAATTGCATCAATATGGTTTGAGAAGCTCTCCTACCATATATTAAATATTAAGTAAATGGGTTTGGAACGTACTTTTTCATTTAAAGTGAAAATTATTTCATAAGTAACAAAACGAAAGACAGTAATTAAATTTATATACATTTAATAATACTTTAGTGTGTGCATATCTGATAAAGTAACTTAAGGTATGTCGAAAAAAGCTCGATGCAGAAAAAAAATTAAGTAAAAAAATTTATTTTCTGATTGAAAGAACTTCATAACACTAGCGGCAGAAATCAAAGAAGAAGCCTTAATTAGACCAGTTTTGTCTATATTCCTTTTGCTTATCCAAAATTCAAATTTTTTTTATAAAAGTCTACCTCACATTGCACATAATTAACTGCATATAAATGGGCATTTCTCTGACGTAATGATTTTTTTATTTTGGCAGTTAGGGCTCGCTATAATTTTAAAGAATGGTTAATTTCAAAATTTATTTTAAAAAATTCAGTGCAATGTAAAACAAATATATGTTTGCCAAATGAAATAATTTCTTTGCGTTCACAACGACGAATAGGAATTGAAAATGCCCCTTTAATCTATTTTATATTTTTAAGCTAATAAAGTCAGTCCTTATCATAACATTTTTTCAAAAATAAGAATTGAAAAATTTCAAGAATATTCAAGGATAAAGTTATAAAATCAATACCCACCCTCCCTTACGGACCAAGAAATATAATATGTTCTAACTTTACATAATCTTCTCTTTCATTTGATACCCATACTGTTTTTTTAAGTATATTTCACTGAAATTTTTAAATAATTTTTTTAATTACTCATATCTTTCAAATTTCAAAGTTCTTTTAAAAATACTGACGCCAGAGAGAAAAATTAAGAACGAAATTTTACTATATTTGGCCCTTGGTTTGGCGAATATAATGATTTTTTTTTGTGTGCAAAATTGCCTGCCGCAAGGTATTATATGTATATTGAGCTACACATTTATAAAAAAAATGTTAAATATTAAATAAACAAAAGAAATATAGGCAAAACTGGTCAACATAAAGCGTAAATTACAAATCCCTAAACTCCCGGGATTCTAGGCCAAAAATCCAGCCCATTCTTGAACAAAATTTTTATGAAAGAGAGCTATCTTTCCAATAGAAAATGGGCTCTCCACATTTGCTTCTCGTCTTCTACATTTGCATTTCATTTTCAAAGTAAATTTATTTATAAATACATGTACGCGTCAACCAATTATAAAATATTTGCTTTAAACATTTAATTTACCCTTGTAAAACTATTTAGATCAGATAAAAACTATTAAGAGCAGTGACTATTCAATTTACAAATAGGAAGAGGTGAAAAAAGCAAAGCAATCTGATTTTTGTTTACTTCTTGCGTTTGCTCTGAGAATACTTGGAAGTACGAGTAGTATTTTTAGAGTATTCTATATGAGTACTAGTATCGATACTTTTCTAAAAAGTTCTATCACTACAGATGACCGAATTTGTATACCATTTTTAATGTACTACTAGTGTACTACTAGTGAATTGTTTCCATTCACATTTTATACCAGCTTTCCGCTTCATATTATGGAAGCAGCCATATTTCACTACTCGCATGCACACACGCCATCGTCATCACCATCATCACCGCACTATCAACTAACATCTAAGATAGGCGTACAGACAGTAATTCAAACAAAATGAGATAAAAACAACCCCTGCAGCCAAACAGAATTTGTAAGCGGCTACTAAGCAAATAAACAGTCAACTAGCCAACTGGCTACGCGGGTGGTACAACAAGAGACAATCAAATGGTAACACTAACAACACCTGACACATTGACTGCTTTACCTGAGTTTGTATGTATAGCCTGCAGCAATAGCACAAACATTTATGAATAATTAATGCAGCAATACGGCAAACTATCCACGGAGGTGTACGTGTCGAAATCAACACAAAAACACTTGCAACCATCCGCAATTTACTAAGCGCCGTTGTTGCCACACGCGCTTTGGCTTCCAGCAGAAATTCTACTTCTGCTTTGTATTGAATTAGTTGTTTGTGCTTTTGCTGTTCTCGATTGGGATTGTCGATGCGCCGCTGTGAACCGAGAAGATAAATTTCTTCGCCTCTGGTGAAACATTAGACCTAAGGGTAACATTTACAATGGCGGAAAGGTGATTGCGGTAATTTGACCTAATTGCTGTGGGAGGCCACAAGTCAATTTTCGGCTGGCGCAGTGTGGCGAAGGAGGGCGTAGAATGAACTTGTACGGTGGGATGAATATAAATATTTGTGAATGTATATAGTTGGTGTATGCATGCGTATGCTTAAGGTTATATTAATGTAGAGTGTTGGGAAAAGGAGGCCCTGATTTTTCAAATGGCTATCAGACCTATCAATTATCAGAGAGGAAAACCTTGTTGAACGTATTTGTACTTGTGCTTAATTGATCTCGTTCGAAGAGCAGTTAGGTAAACGCAACAAAGGGTAAGTATATACTTATGTATGTAGGTATTAAAGAAAAATATTTAATATTTCTGTTCAAACACCTTCTTATTGTAGCGTGGCTAACCAACGGTTGTCAAATTCTTTGAATGCGACGTGAAATACGACAGAAGATAGGACAATAGGAAAACAACTGACGAAACATCACCAAAACTGAAAGGTTACCAAATTTAAAATTATATTTAGTCAAACTATAAAAAACGATAGAGTCGTGCACCGATTTCGGAAGCGAAAAGGCTTTTGATTGACCTAACTCGCAAATAAAAAATGGCTGTACTCTAATATTTGTTTTGGTTTTGGGTTAGGTTTTTCGCATTGCCCAATGGTAGCTTTTTTAAATTAAAAATTGTTTGCCTACAAAGTGTACAGTATGGGTTTAGTTAAGCGACACCGGGACTTAATATACGGTGATCCATCCAGACCTTTTTTTTAATTTAAATAAAACACTTGAAACAGAACTGGATGTCGGAATCCTTATTATTACCAAAAAGGACAATCTCTGACATTTACTTTTTAAAAATAATTTCATTCAAATGGTGGCCACAGACAGAACTTAACCGTCAAAGGCGAGCGCCACCGCACTATAATAAGGGATAACGGTCTTTTTGTTACCTGAAATTGAAGCATGTCGCAGCATTTGGTTTCAGCAAGTTAATTTGTGATATCACACCTCTGCCGTTTTTTCTTTGATGTTATGTGAAGTCAAAAGTATTCAAAACTTGGACGCCAACATTACTCGCGTAACTCGCGCAATGCTAATTGAAAATTGGGGCTCCCGCACGAACGCGTGCGGGCCGTTTGGGATGGAAGTATGCTCTGTTCACTCAACAAGAAGGTTGACTACTATCCCGGGATTAGCCATCTGCAATCGGCTACAAAGTCTTATAGAGCGTATTGAGTAAAAGGCTCAAGTCCACTGTCAACGAACTGATAGGACCTTATCAGTATGTCTATAGATCTGGTAAATGTGTCAAAGACCAGGTAAATCTTGGAAAAGAACGCGAACAAAGAATGGAGACGACCCTTTTTAAAATTTCTTTGAGCTACACCACAAGATCTTTCAAAATTTAGAAAGGTCCCTGCGAGCCGCTTGATCCCCAACGAAGTTTCAGATAGGTTTGATTTCTTTATTCTAATGTTGGAGAAGATAATAAGAGCCGAATAACCAGTTCTATTATCACTAAATCAACTATTTTTTAAAACACTAGACAATAACTGGTGAATGGGTATGGTGTTAAAATGAATCCGTCTCATTTCATCAAGAAATCAGGCAGCTCATTCGCAGTGAAATCCTCTGTCAAGGTACAGTACAAAAATCACACTATATAAATCACTTATCATGTAATTGCTGATCAATGGCACTGAAGTGATGAGGTCACCCTTGGAGTATTCGATAGAGAGGTTTTATGGAATATTTACGGGCCATTATGTGTTAAAAATGGCGAATACCGCAGGCGATAACAAGACCCGCTGTATGAGCTTTAACATCGACATAGGCATAGTGCAGGCAAAAATAAATCGATGGTTTTCCTCGCATTTATGCACCGACACTTACATCGATATTTGTCGATGCATCGGATATGCATAGAGTTTATGGTGACTCTAAGAAGTGCTCAAGTTAAAATTCTTTATTACCTTTTATACAAATATTGTTCATGCTTTAACCATAACCATGTAAAACAATGTTTCCAACTTTATACAAAATTTAGAAAAATTCAACAAACTTTTATCAAGATTTTGAACTTTATAATATGAGTTCTTCGAAAATTTTTGGATATGCAGTGTTATAGCTCATAAAATTTTAGTATAACAAAGTGCAAGTCAGCAAAAGAAAAAATATTAAAAATCAAAGCATTTGAAGCTTGCGCTTTATTATACCAAAATTTTATTAGCTATAACTGCATCTTACTTTCTTTAATTTTCAGACAAAGGGAAACATCCCTTTCCCCGGTCCGATGTTTACAGAAACATCTAGTGGGAAATTTTCGATGCATTAAAACAAACCATCGATATTTTCGATGTATCCGTGTTTTTCGACATCCCTAATTAAAATACAGCGACTCCGCTGACTTGATCATATTGTACGACAGCAACACAAGCGCTCTACCTTTGAAAATATATAACGCGAATCGCGATGCTGGTAGCAGAGGAAGAGGTAGGACCAGGTGGAGACGGAATTAGCTGGACTTGGTATCAGTCAGACTGTGCATATCAGAACCTCCAATCGAATCGACGTCTGTGGCGTCATAAGCATAAGGAGCTCCTTTAACGGCTCTCGAACCTCTCTTTGCCACGCGGACCTTGCAATAACAAATCTCCTAGTTTTTGCTCCAACGTTCGCTGAGTTGACATGAGGTTCAACTGTTTAAGAGTGTATTATAAATGATCATAGGCTCTACCACACGTTTCTTGTCCATCTTATCGTTTGAAGGACACTTTTTTTCGCCAACTCCTCAGCAATTCAGTTTCCCGCAATACAACTATGGTCTGAAACACATATAAATCTAATTAGAAAATAAGCCGGCACTATGGAGAAAGGAGTCAGTAACGCACTCTGTTTGCCACTTGCCCATCTTCTTTTATTGATCTGACACCCATGACCAGCCTGAAAAACGCTACACCAGTCAGGAAGCATAAAGTTGATGTCGGTTGAATGCTTATGGAAAAAGGCCCACCGAAGCTTCCATTTATGGAAGTGGGCCACCTTCACGATACCTCCACGAGGTCTCGCGGACTTCTGGGGATGGATTACGAAGAAAGTAGGCATCAAGCAGAATTTCATTAGTCAGTTCCTGCCTCGTCTTCAAGTAGCTTAAGGGAGCCGAAAACAACTTGTTGTAGAAATGGTATAGATTTCTTGAAAATCAATATTTTGCGATCGGAAAACTCTGTTTCTCTTCAGGAGGCTTTCAATAGTAATACCCAATTATTTATTAAACCATTTTTTAATACTAACGATTTTTTATGTGTCCCCGCATTGCATTTTTCGGGGTTTTTGTGGGTTTTTGGCGGACCTATAAGTTATAGTTGCGATGAAAAAATGGTTAAATAAACAATTAGTAATTATTATTGGGAATCTTCTGCAGATGAAAAGAGATTTCCGATAGAAAAATATTGGTTTTTAGAATCCTATACAATTTTACGAAAAGTTGTTTTTTTCCATATAAAATACACGGAAATATTATTGGATTTTAAAATAAAAAATAAGGGTGAATTTTTTTCGGTTTAGAACAATCCTAGGGGGTGAGAGCATAAAAATTCCCTTTACTTTTTCACATGCATTTTTGGTCCACCCTAGTGCACATATGTACCCTGCAAAAATCGCGACTACTCCATGCATGCGTGTAAAGAGTACTCCCTAAGGACCAAGGAGTACTCCAAAATTAACCCCAATTCATATAAAAAATATGGTCCAATTAACATTGCGATGTCCTAGGGCAGGACCATATACTCCATCCCTGCATTACATCAGAGTAGCACAAAACTACTCCAACATATTAACCATGGCATTGTTGTTATATTTTTTCGTTTGTACACGCTTTTTTTCTTCACTTCTCAAATGTTTTTTCGAAATTAATAAAAACGAAGACAAAAATTAAAAATTAAATGTTGCCTCTGACGGCATTCGAACCCGAACATACTGGGAGCTAAGAACTAACAGCGAGCATCTCTGCACGTTGAGCTACAGCCAGACATCCAAATGTGCTTTCAAGTGCCCAACTTCAATATCATTTCGTTAAAACACGATCAGTGATCGGATAACAAACAATAAGCTGGCGCAGAGACACGAGTTGGTCCGCTACAGCATGACAGAGGAACACTTTTGTAAGTACTCCAATTTACCACAAATAGACTACATGGTCCAACGATTTTTGCAAGGTATTTACAATAATCTTGTGCTAGTGCTGGAAAAACATCGATGTTTACGCACATCGCTCTTTCGATGTTTTTGGAGGAGCAACATCGATTTATCGATGCTTCGACCTTTTTAAATGGCCAATTTTTTAAATGTTGGCTGAATTCATTAATGCTGATATGCAAATCATCAGTCTCTTTAATTTCACAACCATACTAGATAAATGAGTTCAATTTGGGCTTTGATTTAAAAGAGAGTCATATTTTGCATTATTGTGTTTATAAACACAGCCATTTACATATATGGGGTCGTCGTCTTTCCTCATCGAATCGAAGTCGTTACGACGTCGATTTTGTGAAGTCCTTTGGATGAACTCGAAGTCCTTTGTTCCATACAAAACGCAACGTCGTTCCAACTTCGCTTTTTTCCCATCGAATCGAAGTCGTTACGACGTCGGTTTGGTGAAGTCGTTTGGGTCAACACTAAACGACGTGAAATCAAATTAGTTTTTCCCATACAAATTTTCACTCTATTAACCTATGCTGCCCATTATTATTATTATACTATACTGCTTTATACTTTTTCTCTTAATTCAGATTGGAGAGTTTGAAAGTTTTAGGAATGCTTGCTGATTTGTTTTATTAAATATTGCACATAATTTGAAATTGGATTTGTATGGTTTTTGTTAAAGATTTTGAGCATCGTTTTGCAGTTCGCTGGTATATCGTTTTTGCGGTTCGCCGGTGAATCGTTTTTGTGACCCGTTGGCGAACGTCGCCGCCGAACAAATTGTTCACCAGAACGAGTTGACGTCGTTACGAACTCATTTGGCAAATTTGGGATTATACGCAAAATTTAAGTTGCAAACAAGTATTAGTTTCGTACCTCAACTTTTCTGGATAAAACCTTTGAGACTGTCAAAAAGCAAATTTGCTTTCAGAGAAAGAAAATAAAACCAAAAAGTACGGGAACGCTGTTCGGGTATAAACTGGTTAAGCTGTGAAATATACTTAGGCGACTTCTGCTTATTAACATAGCTGTTTTTATCATTAGGAGATTTGCTAAATTATACGCAAATACACAGGAAAATAACGAAAAGAAATACTTAAAAAACTTGATATTTCTTCACCACGATATATTTAATAAGATGAAAATGCAGATGCACTTTTGTTTTTGCTCATTCAACTTTCAATT
Organism: Rhagoletis pomonella; assembly: GCF_013731165.1. Lineage (NCBI taxonomy): Eukaryota > Metazoa > Arthropoda > Insecta > Diptera > Tephritidae > Rhagoletis > Rhagoletis pomonella. The sequence goes on along the minus strand of NW_023459848.1, from coordinate 11,903 downwards.
CATTTTGACAACATTGACAAGCTGATGGTTTGACACTTTATCAGATTTTACCAGCAAAAATTCTTCGGGTAAAATCTTGCAACTTGTGACAAAGAGAGGACCGAGTTTACTCTCGCATTTTTCCCCTACTTTTCCGGAGAACCGAGTACGAGAACACTTTCTGGTAAATTCCTGTATATTCTTGCAAATTCTTGCGAGTTAGGGAACGCAACTATTGTGTCGTCGATTCGACGTAACATGACTTTTCTATCTCAAAATTTTCAAAGGTAAAATGACGGTTAGATAGTATTTTTTTCTGTATTTAAAAAAGAATACCTGACTGATAGCCTCTGAAAATCTGCCACTAGAGGATTAGGAATTATTATATTGGATTGAAATGTGTCTTTATCTCAAATTCTGGTCAAGCGTACGTACGTATGAGTTCTATTTCATCCAAGAGGTAGTAAAACATACTTTAATAACATCGCAATAAGTTTTAACATTTTAATCCCAAAGCTCCATAACATACATTAGTAAAGAATTGCTACTGAGAAGTAAAATTCATTACAGTTCAAAAGTCTTCCCACATCAGAACCATATACACACATATACACCGCATTTTCACCGACAAAAAATTTTTTGCAGTGCCAGTGAGAAACTTCATAAACTGCGCATTTAGTCAGGAGGGAAAGGACGAGAACAGCTTCCTGAATTTTTAATAAACAAACCAGTGCAAAATGTGGACACTTACATACATATGCATGTATGATTATACTTACACATATGGAAAACGAACTGAAAAGAAAATGTTGGCAGCAGCCTAAAGTTGTCACTGCTGCTCAACAAGTTTGACTAAGCGACAAGTATTCATACATTTAGTGGACTAAGTAGCGAGTGTTTAACCAATTTAAAAATGTATAATTCGTGAACACAGTTGGCTCTATCGAGGCGCGCCGATGATACAATGTTCATAGTATCCCTGCAGTAAAATTTAGAGACAGTCTGGCAAAGCGCTAGTTCCGAACTATATACTATTTCAGAACGAGCGGGGCAGTTGAAGCTTGCGGTGTAACTGTACAAATTTCCTCTTCCCGTACAATATGAAAGTAGCTCAGCGAGATGACCTTCGACTCAAGCATCGTTGGCCGCGAGTTCAAATCACGGTGGAGGCAGTTGTGAGTTTTCAGATTTAATTGGGGAATTCAAAACGGTGTCGTAAGTGTCGCATTGTTGTTGTATGTTGTGACACTTACAGTATTTTATTTTTATTTTTATAAAATGTAACAAACATGGAATCAGTAAAAAAAAAAGAAAACCCGTAAAAAATATCCAAAAATCGAATCTTAAAAACGTTTTCCTATAAAAAAAACTGTCCAAAACGGAACCGGTTAAAAACTAGTTGCAAAGTAATCCACTGGGCGACAATTGCCACCGCCAATGACATCGCCGTGTAAAACTGGACAATGGAAAGCATTGCTTGGGTATTAAGCTAGAACTAGTACTGTCGGCAAAAGGTCTAGTTCTACGCTAGTTATGAGCTAGTCAGATTTTCTGCAGGGATACTATGTACTACTATGAATGTATCATACATATATATGTACATGCATACATATATATATATATATATATCTCACATATTTAACTGTTTCCTCATATGCCTCCCTAGGCCACGTAATTCATTTTATAAACCGGCTAACAAATGCTAAAGCTGATCCCTTTCCCTTCAATGTATGTATTTGCATGCTATAGCTACTTTTTAAATATAAATGTACTTAGATAAGTTTAAAATTGTATAACTAAAACATGAAAAACATTGGTGTAGTAGGATATTTATTGTAGAGGGCGCTACAAAGTAAATGCTGATACAAAATCGAAGTTCAGCCAATATCGAGTATTATATATTCGACGCACGTATTCAATACTAATTTTTTCGAATTTTTGAAAATATTTCATGCCTACAATAACAGTTTTATTTGGGCTAATGCTAGCATACAAACCGGAACTCGTTGAATTACGCGGGCAGTTTGATGAGTTGGTTACTTCTTAAAAAATGTTTTTTTCGCATAAAAACTGTTATGTCAAAACCAGGGTTCGGATTTGCCTCATTTTAGCCCCTCGCTCGCCCGTTAGTTTGCTCTGAGCTTGCGCAACTCACGAGGAACAGGCGAGGCTGTTTGCAAACGAGCACTCGTTTAGTACGAGCGCACGCGGTGAGCAGCCAGCGAGCGAGTAAGCAAACGAGGGCAGCGCAAGAGTAGAGCGGCACGCAAACGAGCACCTCATTAGCTCTGCCCTCGCGAGGGCGTCGTTGCGAGCGAGGCACTCATTTGCAGCAGCAGACGAGCGAGGCGAGTAAACGAGCGAGGCAAATGAGGCGAGTAAACGAGCGAGGCAAATGAGGCAAGCAGATTAGACAGGCAAACGGGTTGTTTGGTCAGCAAAAATGTATGGGATAAAAATGGCATCAACTAAGAATTTCGAGTAAAGGATTGTATGCACGCATGCAGATATGTATATATGTACATGCATACATGTATACACATATGTATATATTTATTTATGTATATATTCTCATGCACAGAAGAATAGATGCGTGCCATTTTGACCAGTTTTATCTACTAGGTAGGCACATACATATGTGCATACATATCTATGTATGTAGGTATAATTTTTTTAATGTTCAATAATTTCTTATAAAATTTCAACTTACACACTAACGTCTCTTTTTATGCGGTTATTTGTTATGCGGATTTGAATTTATGCGGTTTTTCAAACCCTTTCTTCGCTGTAGCGGTTTATTTGATTAAAAGGAAAAAAAACATGTCATATACTTTTATTTATTTGCAACAGCTGGCGTCCGACGCAGCGATTTTTCTGCATTGTGTGTGTGATTGTCTGCTCTTAGCGTTGGCAAATTTTGGCTATGTGGACGGCTGCTTTGAAATTCAACCCCTGTGGGGAAAATCTCTAGTTCTGAACTGGGGCGCTTCTAGTACATTTAGACCCAGTACTGGTTCGCGATAAATCTCTTTTGCATGCAAGCAACTGGCGAATTTAACATGGCGATGTCCTAGGAAGTGTCAATTACCCCCCGCTGCATCCCTTTTTCGATAGTTCCGAACTAGTCCTAAATTCTATAGTTCCGAACCAATTCTAAAATCTATAGACGAAAGAAATAAGTATCATGATTTTTCAATCTTTTCGGTTCTTCCGTGTGCGATTTTACATTATTTTCAAAGAAACGTTTTTCCAATTTGAACTTTAATTTGTTTGAATGATTGTAAGAAATGTACGTTTACTTACCTCACTGTAGCTGACTTTGCAGAGGTGCTCGCTGTTATTGGTTAGATTCCAGATAGCCCCAAGATGTTAATATGTTAACACAAAGCTTTGTTTTGTATTACCAAACTATGAAATAGCATCTGCGAAGCACAGAATAGAAGCGTATTTGAACGAAAAAGCCGCCGAACACATATCAGTGTAAAGTAAACAAGCCCCCCGCTGCATCCCTTATTCGATAGTTCCGAAATAGTTCTAACTTCGACAAATAGGATCTAGTTCGTTCTGCATCCCTTTTTCTATAGTTCCGAACCATTTCTAAATTCGTCACTTTAGATATAGATTTGTAGTGAAAAAAACTGAAAAAATTAGTTTCTTAAAAGTACCACTTTTCGCCGATTTTGGACTGGTGGGGATATAGCTCCTATCGGACTAGTTCCTTTTTGGCGATAAAGACCTAGTACGTAACTAGAAATTGGATTCACCAGTCCGCGGTTTCCCTGCAGGGAACGCCAACGCAACGGCAAAGTTGTATGTATGTGAACCAGCCTCTATTCTTTGTTTACGCAAATTTCCCATGTCTCCATATCCATACATATGTATGTACATATATATATACATATGTTCTTCAACAACAGGCCACAAATAAATTTTTTCACCAACCTTATATTTCATTCATCAGGTATACATACGGTGACCATAAATATGGATTCAAAATGAAGGACAATTTTTCAAAAATATGCCTACATATATTTACGTATTATAAAAATGTCAAAAGACTATATATGATTCTAAATTCTTAATACATTTTAAACTTAAAAAATGAATCACGTTTTTTTCATCGATATTAATCTTTTTTTACATAAATATTTATGAAAGTATAGTAAAACATATTATAATTACAATAGCTTACACGAAGAGTGAAAATCTTTAAAAGATTATTTTATAGTCAAATTTTGAGTTTTTTGGTACTTATTTGTCAGTTATTTGTCAAAAATCGACGTCAGGAATCGACGTAAACGACGAGTTACAAAGTGCCCTTTACAAAAATATGTAATTTGTGCAGATTGCGCCCCATAGCATCTACATATCTAATCCGATTTTCATTATCTTTGGCTCAAAATTTACTGTAATGATATATATTCTTTATCGAATTTTTAAAATAATGAAAAAAAATAATCAAATTAAACTGCGTATTTGATTGAAAATCTCACTTTTCCGACTTTGACGACAAAATGCAAATGGTCGCCTGTAGCACTAATAATTTTCTTTGAAGTCGCCACAAGTTATATATTTTGGTAAGAGGCATATCAATACCCTCATGAGATATGAAGAAAAGCTACGAAAAGTACCAAAAAACACTTTTTTGAAAAAATGTATGTATGCATGTATGTACGTATGTAATCTATGCTTATGTATGTAATAAATTTTATTTTTGGTTTTAAATGCTGCCCTAATATAATATTCACATATTTATATGCATATGCACATATGTATGTACATACAATTATTAACATACTTTCGTACATAATTTCCACATTTTTATGCACAAAAATGCGGAGCGTTCGCTCGTCGCTCACTCGTCTTACCTAGCAGAGCGAGTAATCAGACAGCTACTCGCCTCGCACCGCGAGCGAGGCAACACACAACAGCCTCGCTCGTTTAATAGGAGCACGAGGAAACAAGCAGCGCTCGCTCGTTTGCCGAGCAAGCCAAACTTCTCGTGCCTCGCCTCATTGCTGCTACGAGTATGAGCTGCGAACGCCTCGTTGCCTGCGAGGCATTGAGTAGGAGTTTGCTCGCTCGCTCGCCCGAACTCCGAGTTTTTGCCTACCCTGGTCAAAACATAACCTCTTTTTAGCTTGATACGTTTCTTTGAACGTTTTGAAAGTTTTTTCACTTCCAAATAATAGGATCACTAAAGTTCATCACGTTTATTTCAGTAATGACCTTGTTTCGTCCCAAATCTCTTACCGCCCAGCCATTCCTTTAGTTGTCGAAATAGTCGAGTTCGTGGCCGAATTTATAAATTATGGATGAATCGGAATTCGCGAGGTTATGTGCTCTCAATCAGGGATGATAATTCAGTCTTTTTAGTTTTGTACCAAATGGCAAAAAAATTTACTAAATCAGCCGAAAAGGTACAGGATTTTAAAACATAAAATCATATGATATTTAATAGGGTACATCCAAGGAAGAAAACATATATATGAATATATTAAGAAGGCTATCAATCTCCTAAGTTTTCATTACAAATAAATATATTATGTTAATGAACAAAAACATACAAGTACATTTATTAAGTGCTAGTTACACAAATTTAGAAGAAAAGCAGCTGCATTTAATGCAATCGAAGTAAAAAAAAAATATTTGCATATCATTTATCTTTAAAAAATATTAACAAGTTCAACTGTACATCATCTTTCGCGAGATCATTTGATATATTAATTAACCACACAGTTCGACAAATGTTGACCTATTTTTCCACCTGAGTAAAACATATGGTTTATTGTGGATTTTTTGGTGCTGCATGCAAATCTGGCGCATAATTGCTCTATGAAACTATTTTCATACTAGTAATTGTTTTATTAATTTTGCATACGGGCAATTCCTTGCGTTCCGGAAGTTACGTTTGATCGGATTTTTTTTTTAACTTTTTGTCAGCAAAAATGGATGACGCATAAGAGAGCAATATAATGGGGACTTGAATTGATGGCGGTGGATTTGTCCTTGAAATTTGTGTTCGGGCGTTATTCGAAAATGGAAGCGTATTTGATATTGCCAAAGTCAACAGATTTCTGCAATTCTGCATACTAATATATGGAGAATAAAATCGACAAAAAAATTTTGAAACGAAATTAATACACGGAGATCTCATGACCATACTTCAGATCGATTGAAATTGTTTGTCTTCAGTCTTGATCATGCGTTTTTAGCTATTAAAGATGTTAATAAAACGAGTGAGAGAAAACGTATATCGTATCTTGTGATACATAGTTGAAAAGATAATTCTGGGTACGGTATACCTTTCTCAGACAAGTTTACCCTTGAATGCCTCATAAACCTAACAAGTTCAAATAACTCAATTTCTACCCAATTAAATACAATTTTACTCTTCATAAAATTACATTTTAGTAAGCGAAGCATTTTTTTCTAGGAGGCGTAAAAATAATTAAATAATTAGATAATATTACATTGGGTTAGAATCTCGCTTTCAACCCATATATTTAATACTTCTATATTGGCAGTAACCCATCTGCGCAATGTGTTTAGATTCAGCAATCAAAGGGAGATAGTTTTGAGCCAAATGCACGTTTTGCGCATGTGCAGGTTTTCAATGTATTAGTATCTGTGAATATATATATATATATGTGACAAATACATTCAGGCGTGTTTGACGTCCTCAGTAGCGTTTGAAAATAAATTTGAAGGGAATTATTTTACTCTGGGGTGCTTATCGTCGTTTAAAGTACTAAACCGCGTATGGCCATTCTGCAAAACCGCGTAACTGACATTTGCTGCCAAAAATTTGATTTGCTCACACAAGCTCTTTGCTCAATCCTTATCTATTCTTCCTGAAATATACTAGCCAGAAATGCGATTACTTTATAAAAAAGAGAACCATTTTTAAATATGGGTATTTTTACTGTCTAGAAAATAATTTATGCAACCTCACATAAGCGGTTTGCATTTTGTTGATACGCGGTTTTGTACTTTAAACGACGTTATGGCCCTTTGTTGACGATGTTTACTTACACAAACTTTATGATGAAGTATTAAAAGTTAATTTATTTTATTTAAGTTAAAATTTCTAGAAATTATCTGCGTACCAAAATATGCATTTAATGCTATATTATTTAATTTATCTATTCTTTCTTCACAGAAAAAGAATCTGGACGATATTTCTGCAATTTAATTTATTATCTTCTTCTTATTTGGCGCTGTAAACGCCTAAGCGATTTTGGCCGAGTTCAGCAAAGCACGCCAGTGTTTCTCTTCTGTGCCAACTGACACCAATTGGAAACGCCAAGTGAAGCCAAGTCCTTCTCCACCTGATCTTTCCATCGCAGTGGGAATACTTTCAGAGCTGGAGCGTCGGTGTTCATTCGAACGACATGGCCAAGCCAGCGGAGCCGCTGTATTTTATTTCGCTGCATTATGTCCATGTCGTTGTAAAGCTCATACAGCTCATCGTTCCATCGTGTACGGTACTCGCCGTCTCCATCGCGTAAAGGCCTGTAAATCATCCGCAAAATCTTTCTCTCGAACACTCCAAGAGCCGCCTCATCGGATGTTGTCATTGTCCATGTTTCTACCATATACCAGCACGGGCGTAATGAGTGACTTATAGAGTGTGGTTTTCGTACGTCGAGAGAGGACTGTACTCCTGAATTGCTTACTCAGTCCAAAGTAGCACTCGTTGGCAAGACTGATTCTGCGTTTGATTTCCATGCTGAAATTATTATCGGTATTAATGCTGGTTCCCAAGTAAATGAAATTCTCTACTTTCTCGAAATTGTAGCTATCAACAGTGACGTGGGCGTCGAGGCACGAATGTGCTGACTGTTTGTTTGATGACAGGAGATCCTTCTTCTTGTCCTCGTTTACCACCAGACCCATTCGCTTTGCTTCCTTATCCAACTTGGAAAAGGCAGAAAAGACCTCGCGGGTTTTGTTACCGATGATGTCGATGTCATCGGCATAAAATTCATAAAATTAAATGAACACTCATAAAATTCTCTGTAATTTCCTTTGCCGTATCGCCATTGCGATGTATTTTGAATTCAAGTGTCTTTTTTTACAAACGGTTTTCCTTTTATTTTTTATATATCTGTACTATAATCAGCGTTGCCAAAGTTTGGTGTTTCCGGCCAAATCTGGTCGGATTGACTTACTTTGGTCGGTTGGGCAGCTAGAACAAATTTTGGCGGGTTTTGTAATACGTATAAATATTTTTAGAGGAAAAAATTTATTCTGTGCCTACAAATTTGCAGTATTTTTCGTATGTACATAAAATTACTGTACTGTTAATGAATCACAGCTCCAAGTAGGTGTTCACAGTCCACATCAACATCTATGCGAGATAAGATTTTAACTAGTTTGTGATTTTGTTTTCCTTTTGCATTAATGGTTGTTTTAAACAAAAACAATTTTTTAATAATATTAACATCAAAAAACAGAAAAGCCAAAAAGGTTTTTGCTAGTATTCCTGCCTTGAAAAACAGCTTCTCATAAAAATACTATCGCCGTTCGGAGTCGGCGTAAAGCTGTAGGTCCCTCCCCTTTGTGTGATAACATCAAGGCGCACGCAAATCGGATGAGAAGTTCGGCCCAACACTAACGTATGTGTAAGCGCCAATCTATTATTATTATTATTATTTTTTTAATTCATGCGTACTTACATTTAAGTGTAACTTGTGAATTGAATTTTTATGTTAATGAGGCAATGTGATTTGCTACAATGCGAAAGAATTAATAAGTATGTATATACACGCATCTCATATACGTACCTACATATGCACAACTGTGTATGGGTGTTTCCATGAAAATGCAAACCGAAAATGCAAGCAAACGGGTTCAAACGGCTTTATATCTTTATATCTTAAAATTTCGTATTCAGATGGCGATAGAAGGTTAAAAAAACGCGAAACGGCAGAGGAAAGAACTGAAAAAATTAAATTATATATGTATTATTAGTAAAAAAAAATCTGTCACGTCCGTTATCAAATTTTAATTGCTTCTAATTAAATATGAATTGTTGTATTGGTCTGTAATTTAACTTTATTTAAAGAATGTTTAAGAATGGAAAACCTCACAGGATTCACAGAATTTTACTTATTTTTGCATGTACTTTGAAACCACGTCTGTTTTTGCCACGTCCGTTGTGACCTCCTTTTCATCGATTTTCCCGACAACAGTGTTCTGAGCGTACCTTTTTTTTGTCAACCCAAAAGCGGTATGAAAGCTACACAACGCCAAATTTTTTTATAAGTGACCCGTTTTCGTATTATTTCTTTAACTCTTAACGTGTACGAATGTCACGTCCGACATCATAAAAACACCTATATGTTAAAATACATATTTCGTATGTATTTAAAATACTGTGAATGTTAAAAAATAATAATTTTTGAGTTGGTTATTGAAAAAAAAAACACAATTTTTTTATGACGGTTTTTGTATGATTTGGTCGGAAATTTGGCCGGGGTAAGAAATTTCAGTGGCAACACTGACTGTAATATTTGCTGACTGTACTTGTAGATACTGCCAATATAGAAGTATTACATACCCTTGTGGTCAGCTGATTAAGTCAAGTGACATTTTGACTACACCTTTTCTAATAGTATTTCAGAAAGCGTCAAATATATTTCAGAACCCATCAAATGTACTTCAGATTCGTCAAACGTACTTCAGAAACCGTTAATTGGACTTCAGATTAGTCAATTGCACTTCTGAAACCGTAAAATATACTTCAGAAAATTCAATTGTACTTCAGAAACCAAAAAATGTACTTCAGATTAGTCAAATGCACTTCAGAATCCGTTAATAGGATTTCAGATTGGTCAATTGTACATCAGAAACCATAAAATGTACTTCAGCTTTGTAAATTGTATTTCAGAATCCGAAAAATGTACTTCAGATTAGTCAATTTTATTTCAAAAACCACAAAATGTACTTCAGATTCATAAAATGTACTCCAGAGACCGAAAAATTTACTTCAGATTTGTAAATTGTACTTCAGAAACCGAAAAATGTACTTCAGAAATACATTTGACGCTAATCTGAAGTCCAATTAACGGTTTCTGAAGTACAATTGACTAGTTTGAAGTATAGTTTACGGTTTCTGAAGTACAATTGACTAATCTAATCAGTTTTTGAAGTACAATTGACTAGTCTGAAGTATATTTTACGGTTTCTGAAGTTCAGTTGACTAATCCGTAGTACATTTTACGATATCCGAAGTACAATTGGAAAAGGTGTAGTTTTGGCTATTCCTCTTTTGTTTATTTAATGTTTATATTTTTTTTATAAAAGTTTAGCCCTTTACCTAACCAACGCCACATAAATCCACATTTCAAACTTCGTACAAAAATTATGAAAATTTAACAAACTTTAACATTTTCTCCCAAAAATGTTAAACTTTTTGTTGAGAACTCTAGCTACACCTTCTACAGTATTTCACGCGAACATATTTTACAGTAAGAGGCCTTTGACAAAAGTGTTTTTTGCGAAGCACTTCCCGTTTTTTGCGCTACCTTCAGCAGCTCTTCGAAAGAACTAAACCTTATCGGGCCAACTCCGGCTGATAATAATTGGGTGATTGTCTTAGTCTTGCAAAACTCTTGCACGGTGCACAAATTGCACGGTAAAAGGGATTTGCAAGACTAAGACAATCCCCCATTTATTATCAGCCGGAGGTGGCTCGATAATACCCCTAATGTCTTACCAGTACTACTCTACTTCTCTGACCGCACATCGACTACATTAAATAGACGAGCAATAACAGGAAATACATTTCTCAACGAAGGGTAGTTAACTCCAGCGGATGTCTTCTCTAAAAATTTAAGAACAAATAAATCACCTGAGTCTAATATTGAACGAAGAATTGTGTCTTGGATTATCTTTGTACCAGCATTAACCCCTAAAACAAAACTAAGCAGCAACGTTTGCTCTCGACGAATATCAGACGGTTTTTTCGACGGACTGATTGGTTAGGCAATATTATACGAATAGATGCAAACGCTCCAACTCCATTTTTAATGTGGAAACTTAGAATTGGGAAGGACCTTTCCGAGCCGTTTGATACCAAACGAGGTTTCAAACTGGACGACTACTTTTCGGCTTATTTATTTCATATGATGTTGGAGAAGATAATAAAAGCTGCAACATTTGTTTGGCCTCCTCAGACTTCGATGGAGAAGCAAAGCGCCTGGGTTTGGTAATTATAGGTCAGTTGGCACAGGATACATAGAAACGACTGGCGTACGTTATTGGATTCGGCCAAAACCACATAGGCCAAAATATAATCAACAATAATAATACTTGCAGGGCGATTCTGGAAACTGTCTTACAATTCACCCCAGTCTTTCGAAATGCAAAAATATTTCGTAAGATAATTGTCAATTCCAGTAACTATCTTGAAAGCTCTTTACTGTCTGACTAGTTAAAGATCTGCCAACGCGGATGTCTTAGCGTTATGCGTTTCGCCTTTTGGCAACAAGTTTTTTAAAAATCAAATTTAATTTAAAAAAGAAAAAATACCACAATTTAAATAAAGCAAAAATAAATAAAATACATTTAAAAATTTAATGAAATTAAAAAAATAAAAATAAAAATTAAAATAAAAATAAACATTAAATTAGAAAAAGAAAAAAATAAATCAGAATAGAAGAAAATGGTACTTGAAAATTCAAATCAAATAAAAAAATTTATTTTAAAACACTTTAAATTGATTTTAAAAATAAACAAACAAAAAATATAAAAAAAGACTAAATTATAAACTAAGAATCTAAAACTTAAATGAAATAGTATAATATAAATATAAACTTTTCTTTTAAAAGCAATAAAATCTAAAAATTAAAAGAAATTGAAATTAACAAAACGAATATAAATTTGATTTAAAAAAGAGAAACACATAAGTTTCTAAA